>NC_051861.1:58245583-58367318 GCF_015732765.1 Culex quinquefasciatus | reverse complement strand
TTCATTCGAAAAATCTGCAAAATCATGGACGATCGATTTTCGACGCCCGATCGATTGATAATGACAGAATTCGTCTACCCTCAATATCCGAATTTTGGCGCTTAATTTACTGTAGAGCACGCGTGACGTCCGTGTGTGGTAAAAAGTGCTCAATTTTGTGGTAGGGGGTTTCTCAGAGCCCACATTATGGATTTAAGCTCCTTGGGCGCATTTGAAAGGGGATGTGCTGAACCTGAACCAGTTCCATACCAAATTTGAATTTATCCATTTTTATGGGGACTCGGAGTGTTTTCACCAAATCAGGCGGTTTTCAAATGAAAATTGGGTCGAAAATTGAAGTATTGAAATCGTTTATTTGTCCAAAAAATTGCATTTTTCCAGCCCTACATCCTCCCAAATTTTCATCCATGTCGGTAATGTGGTTTTTGATTTACAGCTTGTGGACTAATTCACTGTGAGGGGGAAAAACCCCTTAAAAAAGGTAAAAGCCAATTTTCACCAAATGCCAAAACTATTCCTTTGGCATTTTATCTTATTTTTTTTCTCCACATCATAATCTAGACCATACTCGATGTTCTGAAACAAATTTGACCTCATTTGAATTTACCGTTCAGATTTTAGAAAATTTCCATTGTTGCCTTTCTTACTAAAGAAAGGTATAGTGTTTGCTTTTGGCTCCGACGCCAAATCAAGCTTCGTTCCCAAATCATTTCTCGAGAAATATTCATTCGAAAAATCTGCAAAAAATCATGGACGATCGATTTTCGTCGCTTCGTCGACAAGTTGTCAAGTTGAGCTTCACATGCAGACGCGAGCAATGCTGGCGCGTGATGCTGGCGCGTATAGAGTTTTGATACTAGATTACCCCCTTTTAGTGCAAGTTGCTTTATCGATTGCTCGTTCATCACACATCGCCTATCATTATTTTCTATGCTAAGCTTCAGTTAACGCAAACTAGACGCAAGCAGCTATCTGTTCTGAAGCCTCATGCTCATTCTTTTGCCTTTCTTTTGTTTTGCTCATTCTCTGATCGAACTCTGAGCGAACGAATTTCTGGGAAGCGTTCAAGCTTCCCATGCCAGTGACAACGCACATCGCGGGTTTGGTTTTCTAGCTTCGGTACTAGCCTTTTTGTGTATTAGTATTTTTGTTCATCGTACCAGCGCACCACGGTGGTTTATTCGGTACGTTTGCGTTTGTCGTAGTGAAGTCCCACCGAGCGCTCAGTCGTTGTATGCTTCCCAATCCCAAAAACGCCTAAATGCTTGCTTATTGAAAGCTCTCAATTTTGCCTAACGCCTAAATGACAGTTTAGTGAATTACAGTAGGCGTTTCTAAGCTTTCAAGAACATTTATGCGGCTTTACCGTTACATCGTTGTTTACAACACGGCAAATTCTCAGGTGTTGAAACACTTTCTGCCAGTTATTTTGTAACCACTTAAACGCATTGGAGCAAGACGGAATTATTTAGTTTTCTCGTTAATTTTTAATATTTTGAAAAGTGCAAAAAACACTCAGAGAATACGAACAATTTAGCGATATGCAGAAAACATTACGAACAGTTTACAACCGGCCATGGCAAATGGGGCAAAAACCAGCGCTTTTCAGTTATATGAAAAAATATGGTTGAGTTTCGAATTGTATTATGAATGGACCATTCTTTATATTGCTATTTCTTTGAAAAAAAAAAAAAAAAATCAACTGCCGTTAACTTCCTTTTGTAAGAAAGGCTCTATCTCACCCCAGGTGGGATTAAATCGGGTTTTTAGATCTAAATTTCTAAATGTTGAAAATGAAAATGTTTGTTTTGGCTTTTCTTCTAGTTTACCTAATCCTAGAAAAATACATTTTCAGCGTTTCAAGATTCTGCGTTCTGAGATTACAAAATTGAATTTATTATGAAACTCTTGTGTATGCTTGTCGCAAAATTATTTTTCTTAAAATGACGCGGATTTTGCGCGGATTGGGTTTTGGGATGGCGCGGATATTTTTTTTCGATTTCTTCGTAACAATTCTGAACAAAGGAATTTGAGAGTTCAAGAATTTATAAAATATTGTTTCCAGCATCCGAGATTTAGTAGGGACTGTACAACTACATTTCACATATTTCCCCCAAACAACATTCAAGGGGTTACAGGGAGGAGTTCCCGTGGTCAGGTCGAGCTTAAATTTGGAATCTATTCTAAAACACCCAAATATCTAAGTTTGATAAATAATGACTATTTGAAATGCTCGAGCAGGTTGTATTTTGTTTTTATTTTTATAAAATGAAAACAAATGTAAATGATCGTCTGTAGGCTCTGGTCAAGGTAGAAACATTTTTTAATTTTATAGCAAAAATGTTTTTTGTAAAATTATATAAGAAGATGTTCTCTTCAAATATCCAGAAAACCGATAACTTTAAATACAATCATTGTTGAAAAATACCTAGATCTTTTTTAAAACCGTAAACATGTACTTGGATAATTTACATTTAATTTTATAATTTTCTTAGTTTTTCAGTTTTGTTTTATTCTTTCTCAAGGTTCTACAAAATTACATTTTTTTTTTTCAAGTTTTTGTCTCCAAAACCTTTAGTTTTTTTTTATAAAAACGCAATCAAAAATGGCATCGGCCTAATTCGTTTGAAAATTCCGCAAAAGGCAACAATTTTAAAATTAAACATGACTTGTTACTTTAATTTGAATTTTCAATTGTTTTTTTGAAAAATTTTAACTTTGAATTTTCTGTAGGAAATGAAGTGAAACTAAATAATCGCAATTTGAAACTTGCAACAGTTGTTATTATTAATTATTTCAAGAGTTTTTTAAAGGTCCTGTAAGCTATTGTGTTTTATATGTTTATAGGACCCATTAAAAAAAACACTCTAGATTTTTTGGTAAAGGGCAGCATTTAAAATGGCATCACCAGATAAAAAACATAGGACAATTTTATGGTTGCTCATTTTGGATGTTCGATTAGAAAAAAATGATTGACGAAATAAAAAAAAAGTTTTTGAGTTTTTGCATCGTTAAAAATAAAATAAAAAAGTCATAGAATTTTTTCAATATCTCAAATTTCCAATATTCAAAAGAAAATGTATGAAACCATAAAAACGCTCCAAACAATATGTTAGTAAAAATAGAAAATAAAAAAATGGTGGTCTGCAGAGGTCAGGGAAAAGTCAGGGAATTTTATTTTGGGATTTGGATCGACACCATGAAGTATTTTGTTAAAAGCTTATAAACTTAGTAAACTCAACATAAACATTGATTTTTTTTCTTACAAGCTATATCAGCTACTTTAGTTATGGTTCATTTAACGTACAAATAAAGTTTGAACATCTTAAATATGATTTTAACAAGAAAAACTATGACTATCAAAGTCACCCTGGAATTAAAACTAAGAATTTTTAACGTAGCTATTTTTCTAAACACTATTGAAAAACTTTTTTCCAAAATAGTGCATGGACTTTGTGTGGTCTACCCCAGTACATATTTTAAAAATAATAATCTTGAGAAATGCCTTACCTGTTGGAAAATATTCCAAAATCAAATTGAAATCCTATCAAAGTCACCCCGGTTTACGGTACCTTTAATTAAGATCTTAATTTTTTTGTCAATTTTAAAATTTTATTTTTGCTCAAATTCTGACCAATTTTTCAGAGTACAATGAGTAATGAATTTGAAAATGGCGTTTAGTCGGAATATTAAAGTTAAACATGAATCGTTTTAATGTTTGATGCAATCGAGAATGTTTTTAACGGTTACATATGCATTTAAAATGGTTACATATGGGTCATTCCAGGTCAACTGAGTACACTTTTGGACTCGACCTTCACCGATTTGGACCAAACTTGGAGGGAACGTTTATCTATCGATAGTTAACAGAAATCCCAAGTTTGGTGCAGATTGGACCATCCCTCTATTTTTGGCACCGCCCTCTTTTTTGGCGATTTTCTAAAAAACTTTTTTTTCTTTTAATCATAACTTTGCAACTATTTGAGCAAAAGACATTCTACAGGTTGCATTTTATAGAAAATTGTCCAAGGAATTCGATAAAAATAAAATTTTAACCCTTAAATGTCCACTAATATTATATATTAACGTTTTAAGTATAAAAATTCAGTTTTGACCAATTGATTATATTTTTATTTTTTTTATTTTATCGCCATCGTGTTCCCCGGACAATTTTACATAATAATCAATATAGACTTCAAACTAAAATGAACTATTGGCGAGATACAGCGATTTTACTGAAAAAAGTTTGACTTTGCACTGCACTCTGTCCTATGAATTTAAATCCGAAATAAGTTTCTCACATATAAAAACCGAATTATGCGAGATTCATTCCTTTTGTTGAAAAGTACACCATGAACTTCCGAGTGCTGCGCAAAATCAAACTTTTTCAGTAAAATCGCTGTATCTCGTCAATAGTTCATTTTAGTTTGAAGTCTATATTGATTATTATGTAAAATTGTCCGGGGAACACGATGGCGATAAAATAAAAAAAATAAAAATATAATCAATTGGTCAAAACTGAATTTTTATACTTAAAACGATAAAATGTAATATTAGTGGGCATTTAAGGGTTAAAATTTTATTTTTATCGAATTCCTTGGACAATTTTCTATAAAATGCAACCTGTAGAAAGTCTTTTGCTCAAATAGTTGCAAAGTTATGATTAAAAGAAAAAAAAGATTTTTAGAAAATCGCCAAAAAAGAGGGCGGTGCCAAAAATAGAGGGATGGTCCAATCAGCACCAAACTTGGGATTTCTGTTAACTATCGATAGATAAACGTTCCCTCCAAGTTTGGTCCAAATCGGTGAAGGTCGAGTCCAAAAGTGTACTCAGTTGACCTGGAATGACCCATATGCATTCCCGCATAAACGAGAACCTTAAAAAAACTTTTTGTTAAATAGTTTTGTCACCATTTCAGAGATCGTAACCACAATTTGAAAAATGGTAGCAAAACCTTAAAAATACCATATCGGAAATGGTACCCTACCATTTATCATAAAGTTCGACAATCTGAATTGAGGGTGGTTAGCAACGGTAACCTTAAAAATCCACGAACAACGTTTCGTCAAATTACCATTTGTGTAATGGTAAAAATAAAGTAAATTTTCGCGTAAAAGCGACCTTTTTCTCTCGGTTTTTACTGTTTGAGAAATGGTTTTTAAAAAGTATTTTAAGGTTTTTCTTACAAATTTTAACCTTGCATCTACTATTTTAGAAAGGGTTTGTAAATGGTTTTTTAGGGTTTTTCTTGCTATTTTTACCTAGCGCTACTATTTTGGAAATAGTTTTCATATGATTAGTTAAGGTTTATCTTACATTTTTTCCCAGTTTCACCATTTGAGAAATATTTTTCAAATGATAAATTAAAGTTTATCATACAAATTTACTACTTTTTGAGAAATAGTTTTGAAATGGTTTTTAAAAGTTTTTCTAACATTTTTTACCTACCTATTTTTTACAGAATTGTTCACTTTTTGACGGATGGTTCACAACAATAATATTTGAACTTTAGCGGCGATATCGATTCTGTTTAGTTGATCATACTGCCAAAATCGTACAAACCTGAAAAAGTAAGAAGAAAAAATCACAAAGTATCAAGTTGAATATAATATTCAAATATCATAAGTACTTATCTGATTATTCAGATTGATTGATGCCAATATTGTCGGCCGGCTGAGGGCAAAATCTCTTTGATTACCGATCGATTTCTCCAGCACCAGCTGTTCCGTTTTATCAAGTTCTCCACGGCGCTGAAATGATCAACAAGAAAAATATTAACAAAGTATTTGGTAAATCAAATGATTTGTTTGAAAATTATACCTGCGCACAATACGTTAACAACAACCAGCCGCACAAACGTTTCACATCAGATTGTTTTTGCCTGCGCAGTGCGCAGTGCGCTTGCCTGCGAAAGAGCAGGTAACGGAGCGTAGCGAGAGAAGAGAAAAGAGAGAGCGCGCAATGCAAATTTAATTTTGCGTTGAATCCAAAATGTTGTTAACTACTAAATTGATTTAGAAGTACAAATATTGCCTAAAGAATTGAAATTAATAAACAATAATTTAAGACATGAGATTCTGCAATCTGCATTCAAAGGAAGGCGAGCCCTTGCGTTTGTGAAAATTGCGCTTCCTTTTATGGTTGGCGTAAATTATGCGAAACCAAGAATAACGGAGGTTCTGAAACTCAATTTCGTAGGGATAAACGCCCTATTTGTATAAAATATCACACTACACCTCCACACCATCGATTCCGTTGATGCTAGAGAACCGAACCGTAATTCAGCTGGTCAATCTAACCGATCTGACACTGTGCAATCAGCAGCTCTAAGAAGGGTGCCTTTGCGAATATCGTCTTTCGATGGCAGAGAGCAGTTCAAACGAATTTACTAACTTCCGTTCATCACACTCGGAACATTCCGTCATTTGGGACGAATCGGGACTAGAGTCGGGACCCAGCGCTGCCATAGTGATACAATCACTTGCGAAAACACCGCTGTTATTCAAACAACGCGAGTCCAAGGCGAAACAGCTGAAACACTTACCGCCGGATCCTGCGACTTAATCTCGCCGGCTTCTTTTCATCCACCTCTTTCTCTTCACTACGGCGACAGGAAGTCCTTCTGGAACATTCAAATCGTCATCATCCTTACCTTTGTAGTCTTTCACTTGAATGATCTCGTACAGATCGAGGCAGAAAAAGTCCTCATGTCGGTGATCTGCAGCAGAACAAGACGCGAAACTTCCAGATTGAACATCAGTCCACCTTGGTACTCGTCAGCGGCGCTCACATAACCCAGTCAGATTTCCAGCCAGTTCTGCGGAATGAGCTTCGGCGCGGACGTATCAAAGTTCTTCCGCCCCATCTCTATAATCTTTAACACTAGCTTCAAAACCTTCATAATCCGCTGGAAAAAATGTTGAAGAACTGGATGTGTTCAGACTTCTGCTAGTTCCGTTCGTACATGAATTGGATAGTGAACTTGTGTACGTCATTGTCGCGGTCAACTCGTCCGACGCTCGCTGCGCACCGCCATAATCCTTCTTGTTGAACTTGTCAATATCCTGCTCCTTCAAGTTCATTATGTTCAACCGAAGCGAGGAAATCTCCATCTGCAGACTCTTGTACCGTAATCTGGGGTGAATCGGGACTACAGTCTGAATAGGGACAGCAGTTTTTAGAGCACTTAAAGCTTTTAAATTTGGAAATGGATGTACACATTTTGTTGGCCCGAGTCTTTTCTAACCGAAACCAACCAGAAAAATCAAAATTTAGTGCTCCAACATGGTTAAAAATGCTGTCCCGATTCGCCCCATGTGTCCCGATTGACCCCAGTTTACGGTACGTGTTCTTTTCCAAGTACTCATCCACCAACGGTCGCAACGTCCGCCCGTGAGGGTCCCAAAATTGCGTTGATCAAATCCACACAGAATCGAAACCGTCACCCACCAACCGCTCAAAGATGGCCATTATCGTCTTCACGTTGCCCTCGCCAAGATCGCCGCAATCCAACATTTCCGCCAGCACTTTCTTCAAGTAAGTTTTGAAGAATATTCAGAGAATTTAGAGTAATTGTAACGAAGATTCTCCCTTCAGTGGTGCCGGTGCTGTCCGGCTGCTACACGACAAGGAAATCGACGGCAAGAAGCTGGTCGCGAAGGTAGATGCCAAGACGAAGGTGGATGCCAAGACGAGGTCCTGCTCGATGAACACAAGGAGGAGGATCAATTGGTGCCTCGGACGGACCGGAAACGAAATGTTCGGTGACGACGAAGTGTTGGACTTGATTTCGCGCATTCTAGACGACCTGCGGGTGGCGGCGACGATCTCGGTGAAAGCGGCGACGGCGGCAGTGGCAGAGGACGTGGTAGATCATGAAAAACGAAAAGGAAACTACAGACACAGGAGGAAGCACAAAAGTTTCGATACGCACGCGCTCCTGCAAGGTGTTGCCCAAGGCGAATCCTTAGATCATTCTCCACCCCCACCGCCATCGTAATCATTTTTTATTATAGAATTGTAAAAAACATAAGTAATACAAAAAAAATAAAGAAAAAACTTCGATACCTGATTTCTGTCGGAGGTTAGCTTCAACTCGATTGCGACGCACTTTAGCAAGTCCGTATTCTAGTTCAGCACGTGTAAGTTGGCGACGTTATCAAAGGGTTGAACTTGGATGTTGTTGCACAGGAAGTCGTTGCAGCTGCGGTTCGGCTTTTTAGCACAGTGAGTAGAGCAGGCCGTACGCGTTCTAGACGAGGCGTTTGTGGGTGGGAAAAGCGACAACCCGAGCGTGCCGTCCAGCAGCCTTTTCAGCGATTTCGCGCAATTGCTGGGGATGTTAAGGACGCCTGGCTGCAGCAGGTTCGTCAACCGGAGTTCCATTTTAAGCTCGAACCCGAGCAGAAAGTGTGCCAAGTTTGGAGTCGCTTGCTGTGTCAGGGAATCCAATAGCAACGCCACAATCGCCTCCTTGATCCCCAACTCCACACGCCATCGCCACCAAGCCCCAGCTCAGCACTCCACGAATTCCTGTCGGATCTAGTTCGTAATCCGCTCTGCCTGCGTAAACAGTTCATAGATCTGTTGGTTCACTTTTGGCTGTCGCATGATCGTGGATCCGAATCGCGACCAGCGCGTTATCCAGTAGCCACGAGCTTTATGTGACAAATCGCGTTCAGTTGAGCATGTGGTCGGCCTTGCCGGAGCGTGATTCAGCCTAAGCAGCAGCTTATTGGCGCCGGCAAGCAGGATCGAGCGGTTGAAGGTGAAGTGCACGTTGTACACAGAAAAAAGTGTAAATTTACACGACACTGAATTCATGTATCAATCGTAAACATGCTCGATGTAAATTTGAAAACCGATGTAAATCGTTGTATTTCATTTAAAGATGGTTCATGTAAATTGAAATTGCACGTAACCCTTAAATCTCATGTAAATGATCATTATTTTGTTGGTGACACTCAAATTTGAAAATATGGAAAGCATGTAATTTTGAAACGATGTAAAATAAAGCCAATCCCAGCACGTAAATTTCAACTTTACAATTATGCTTGATGTTGTCAATGACAGTTCATTATTATTATCGTGTTTCGCGTAAGAAGCGGACGTATTTATCTAATATTTATGTTGAGTTTTAATGCTGAAAGGTAAACAACATGTGGAAAAGTCGTTTTGAAGTGTTAAGATGATGAATAATGACACCAGCTGCAGGGTTCCCGTTGTTGCCGGAAATCTATGAAGGAAAACGGAACTGCCGTGATTTTTGTGACTTCCCAGAAATGTTTCGAAAATATTCCGGCTGTATCACGTTAAATTAAACAGAAAAAGTAGGTTTTTGACACAATAAAAAATCGTAATCTGTAATATTTTGCAGAGCCTTGTGAAAGTTTGTTATTTCAGTAATGGAAAGATCATTTTACGGAAATACCTGCTGGATCAAAGTGAAGATTATATTCCTGATATCCGGGAAACGCAACGCCCAAGCACACCAGCCGGAATAGTATTCCTGAGACGCTCCTGCTTCTGGGTTCTAGTTCAGTTTGTTATGGATCACCAAGAAGGTACGTCTGCGGAACAAGATCACGTCACGGGCCATAAAAAGGCAGGCGGGAATCGATCTGCAATGGTTTTTGATGTTTTTCTTGCGTGCTGGCCCAAATTTTCCGCGTTTTTCAATAAATTTCAAAATGTACCAAGACTAAACAAATCTCAAAGAGAAAGTAAAACTCATTCATGAAAATTGACACACACAAATTGACTTGTCAAAATGATTACAAAACAATAATTGTGCACGTAGCTATGAGATCAGTAATTTCCCAGAAATAATCAAAAAAAAACTACACGCTAATGAAAAACAAGACATTGAATTCAGTGTTTATCCCAAGTTTTATCATTTTAAAATGAGTAACCTCGCTCGGATTCACTGATTCTCTCACAACGTGTATATTTTGTTTTGACTTTTCAGAGCAGTGTTGGTCTTTGTTAAGTGGTAGTGGCCGCCTACCAATCTACTGCGATCGAAGGCTTTTTTTGTAGTTTTATATTTCGCCGGGAGAAAGTCAGTCCGGATTTCGTCCATCCGGCAGTGGAAGCAGGCATGCAACCAGGACCCCGGACTGCAAGCCGGCCAAAGTGAGCACTCGAAGGTAAGTTTGTTTTGCTTTGCAAGATCAAAACAGTATTTTTCTAAATTGTTACACCTTTTCAGCAATTTGGCGTTTCTTTTTCGTTTTTCGTGGTGGATCGTTGGCTTCGCAGCTTAACCACCTCGGGGGAGGAGCGGGAGCATCTGGTACCAGTGGAACCGGTGTCGCCGAAGGATAGGTAAAACAACTCAACCCTCGACAAAATCACAAGAATCTTAACCATTCCCCTTGTTCCGACACAGCCCATCCGGTTTGGGTGTCGGCTCGGGTCCGAGGCGTTGAAAATCGGTGGCATAATGTCCGCCATCTGCGAGCTGCAGTTCGAGGAGAACGAGTATGATGGGCCGCTCGATGGCCAGCAGATGGACTTGCCGCAGCACGCGTCCCGTTACCGCCGCATTCATGAGCCGAGTACGATCGTGCTATGCAACATCTGCAAGAAGTGGTTCGAGAACGAGTGCGGGAGCACGTCCGGGTCGCATCGTGAATCATCTGATGCGCGCAAAACACCGGGAGGTGACGCTGCACGGCGATGAGCCGCTGGGGGAGACCACGACTAGGTGTTGGGCGATTCAAGGATCAAAAGGCATCCAAGCAAGCAAGAGGACACGTGATCGACAGCAGTTTATCTGGGCGAAACGATGCATTTTGCCCTCTGCTCCGTCTCCGAATCAGAAACCAAGAAAGGACTCCAGATCATCCGCTGTCGGCTCTCGTCCTCTTATGTGGAGTAGAGCGCGGCCAAATGCTTGCATTGCCTTCGATACCTTGCCGCGGGTTTCCGCGGACAGCTAAAACACGGCATGGCAAGGGGGTACATAGTTCCCTATGGATTACGAAAGTGCATGCCTCTTCTAGGGGATCTCCGCCACAATGCAGCTCGATCAGATCGCAGAGGCAATCTTCGCCATCGAGTCAACCATGATCTTGCCGGGAGTGTTGGCGATTCGAATCTTCGCGTTCTTGATACGCCACGGCTGATGCACACCGGAATTTTGCTCCAGCAGGAAACCAGAAAAAATACGCGTTGCCGTAAGTTTGTTACATCCTTACTTTTATGTTGCCGTTGTACAAACTTAACTTCATACGTTTTCAGGGCTTGCTCGTGGATGTCACGTTCTGTACGTCTCCCTTCAACCAGAGTTGTGTTTTCAGAATGCTGCACATAATAGTCACATGATCACAACAATTGTACAACTGGTGAGAACCGTCAAGCGAACCAGGAAGATTGCGACTCAATTCATCAGTTCAATAGAGAGACAGGCTGAAATCACAGGCAAGTCTAACTTTGTGACTTCACAGTTCCATTTTTTACTCCGTTGAATTTAGAATCTGATACGAACTTCCAAACCTTTTTTACCATACGTCAATTCTACATCTGGCAAAAAAGTATTTGAAAGTTACATCAGATTCTAGATTCAACGGGGTAAAAAAATTTTGGGCTTGGGTAAATTTACGTAGATTTCATCGGAAATTTACATGTTTTCGTGGTCCTTTTTGTTCGAAACATTTACATCGGATGGCATTTAAATTTCAGTTGAAAGTAATGTAAATTCGCATCTTTTATGACGTGCACTTTTGGTACATCATAAACGATGTAAATTTACCGGATTTTTTTTTTCTGTGTAGAAGTCTTCCTAAGTTTCGAGTATTTGCAGTGCGTACGGGGAAGTGGCCTCCAGGTTCTTCCGGAGTGGGAAGGGCGTGTAGCTGTCGAACGGGCTAGACGACTCGTCGATGATGTGCAGGAGGAGACGTAGAAAGTCGGACTTGGTGTTGACTTGGAGTAGAATGTGGAATCCGGGCGGAAGTATTCTTCGCGAACGACGGTCGGTGAAGGGAAGCCTGATAGGGAGGGGATCAAGAGTGTGCCACTCAAGGTTTTGGGCGCGGTTCTGGCGCGGTGCCAGAACTTTTGAGCCCCGTTCATACTTTTAGACCAAATCTGAGTAGCTTTTTCAAGAGTGTACGGTTTGACGTTTTGAAACGTCACGATTGATTTGTTTATGTTTAGAATCAATCGTGACATCATCAAAACGTGGTTTCTTTCAACGTTGCCGGTTAGATTTTCTTTTGTTCGCGGAAGCGCGGTGCGGTTATTTTCGTGCAATTGATTTTTTGGTGGAAATCGTAGAGACATTGTGGAATTGCACACGGAAGAGCACGGGAGCAAGTATCCGCTAAATTAGTACGTTCACATATGCCCCTGGCCAAGTTGCGCCAGCGGAATTCGCCGACGGCCGCGTCGAGCCGGAAGTGGCGAGCCGTACCTGCAGGAGTAGCTGTCGAACACGGAAGAGCCGGTCAGATTTTTTGTTCGCGGAAGTGCGGTGCACCATTCCGAGCAAGCACCATTCAGAACATTGACAAGTTGGAGGAGCCACCCATGAAGAGGCCAATTGACCTGATCGTTCCGCGGCGGCGTGGAAGCTGCGCGACTGCCATTAACTTGAGCGGTCGCATGTCTTTCCGGTCGGGACCGAGAAATCGCGCCAGAGGCAGAGCACCATTCAGAACATTAATAAGTAAGCCCCTGCGAGGACACTTTCCTCATATCCCTTTTTAGTTTCTATTTATTAATTCTAATTTAAACATTGCAGACATTCCAACACATCGAAGAAACGTATGTCCTTAACGTCCAGCGGCGGCGTAGGAAGCTGCGCGACTACCATTAACTTGAGCGGTCGCAGGACGTTCCGGTCGGGAACAAGAAATCGCGCCAGAGGCAGAGCACCATTCCGAGCAAGCACCATTCAGAACATTGACAAGTTGGAGGAGCCACGCTATGAAGAGTCCAATTGACCTGATCGTTCCGCGGCGGCGTGGGAAGCTGCGCGACTACCATTAACTTGAGCGGTCGCAGGACGTTCCGGTCGGGAACAAGAAATCGCGCCAGTTGCTAAGTTGCAGGAGTCACGCCAGGAAGAGGCCAATTCAGAACATTGCCAAGTTGGAGGCGTTACGCCAGGCAGAGGTTTTGGTGATCGTTAACGCGATCCGGCGAATTGACCTTAACAATCCGCGACGGCATGGGAAGCTTCCCATTAGAAATCATTTTGATTAATTTCATAATTGAATACTTAATTTCATATTTGTCCAATTATATTATAAGAAATAAAACAGAAAAGAAATATTGTTCCGAAAACGTTTGACAGAGTTGCTTACAGAAATATAATTACGTCTACTACTCACATTTGATTTTACATTTTACGCTTTTTTATTCGCCCAAGAATTAAGTCCACCAGATTTAATTAAAACTGATGTTTCGGGATTAAAGTTCAAAATTTGACTTCAAATTTGATATTTAATATTCATTCAAACATGACCTCACACTAATCCCTCACCCACTACCCCTATCAGCTATTCATACTAGAAAGAGTTGCCCCTACTGGACATCAGCCCAGACCTTAGAACAGTGAAAGAGAACGACCTGCTTGGTCTTTTCAAAACTTGGTCCGGGAAAACGTGCAATCACCCCGGCTCATGTTACTGATCACACTTAAGCTGGAGCGGTCGAATGATATTCACGTTGGGTTTATCTCCGGTTCGGTCATTTGGTTAGAAACGTGCCTTAGAACAATCACTAATTTCTTTCCTCTTTCTTAACACGATAAATCTAATTTATAAGAACCTAGTTTCCCGCCTTCATTCCTTTTATACAACTAAACAACACACTCGTCAGTGGTTAAACTTCGTTAAGACTTTCTCCAACGGCACTAAGTTCGTGGCTCTCGTAGCCGATTACACGTCGAAATTTGCCCAGAACGCGAACAAGTCGCAAACCCCGTTGTCCGTAGAAATTGTCCTCTTGCTTACGCATGCTTTGCAATATTGATTTCACACCGGCATCCATTGATAAGTCTTTGAGCTGCACTGGCCAAATCCGGATTGTAACAGCGTGTGGTCTTTTGGTTCGTCAACGTAAGCGGCTTTTACTTAACCCGCCTCTCCTTCCGGTAGATGGCCCTTGAACTCGGCAGGTATCTTATGGGTAGCGGAAATTTGGGTCGAGGACACGGCGTCGCGCTGCTCCCGCGGCCCAGGTCAGTCCATTGGGCACGCAGCGAAAAGTTTGTTCCTAGCACCTTCAAAAACGGCCAAAGGTGGAGGAAATTATATTTACTCGCTGTTTGTTTTGTTTTCTTCAATGACAGTTCAACTGCTCCATGCACGCTAAAATGAATTGATAAAATTTAGCCTAAAACTACCAAAGTTCCAGTCGAGGTTCCAGCACGGTGCTGGCTCCGAGCTCGAGGTTTCAGCTCCAAGCTCGAGGTGCCAGACCCGACGGAACCGAAGTTTCACCCCCCTAGGAGGGGATACAGTTCCGGACGAAGGCGTATAGCAGTTGAAAAAACCTTTCGGCGAATTTCCACTTCTCGGCGGGGTTTTGTAGCTGCGATTGTAGATGCGCAGGAAGACGGAGTTGCTGCTGAAGGTTGCGTACGGGTCGAGGCCGGGTTTACGTGGACCGACGCCGATGCCCTTCGAGATGACCGTTTCTCACAGTGTGTAGAGCAGGTCCCGAATGCCGAGAACCAGCGGGTACCGTTTTGTAGCGGCTTTCGATCCCTTGAGCGGCAAACGTTTGGACGAGTCGGCATTCAGGATGATCGGGACGTGGAGTGATGGCAAGTTCGGGTGTTCGCAGAGGGCAACACGTGCCACTTCGTTATAGGTGGCCACGGCAAGGATCACCGGTAGAACCGCTTGCAAACTTGCAATCTCCTGCGGGTTGATGTTCCTGCTCAATCACAAACGGCCAACCAGAAAAAAGGTCTTTGTTTTGATGTTGTTGGCTGACAGCTGCTGAGCGGTGCATGCTAAACCGAGTCCAACAAGGTGGGTACACGCAGAAAATTAAAGCATATTTGAATCAACAAAATGTTTTGTTGATATGAAAATCAAGTTTTTTGTTGAATCATCGCTAAACGTCAAAGCAGCTTTTTCAAAACAACAAAAGACTTTTGTGAAATTTAAAAAATCAAGGTTTGTTTCAACGCATTTTTTTTGTTGATTATATTCAACAAAAATTTTGTTGATTCAAACCTCGTACAAGCTGATTCTACAAAACATTTTTCTGCGTTTATAAAAAGATATACAAGTTCCAATACAAGTTCCAGATCGATTAAAGACCATTTCTGGACACTTTTTAACATATTCAAAGGCAAAAAAATAAAATTGACAAGACAACATGTTTTCGATGGATCAACTATGGCCCCATCGGAAAAAAAAGAATTCGTTGAAAACAATCATTATAAAAAGTAAAATATTCAAATTTGCTCTTTGTTTTGTAAAAAAACTTTACAAATCGTAACTATTTTTAAATAATTATTATATGTTTCTATATGGTACTTGCGTATCGAGATGAACCATTTGAACTTTAAAATAATCTTATGATAAACGATAACCATTTCAGAAAACATATTTAAATAGTTTTACAAAGTCGTCTAGAAAAAATCACCATTTCAAACTTTAAAATAACTCTACTACTAATGGTAACCATTTGATAAATAGTCATGAAGGTCCGCCAGTTGTACCATTTGAACATTAAAATTACCTTATAATTTAGGGTAACCATTTGAGTAAACATCCTCAAATAGTTTTTTAAAGTCACCAAGAAAATTGTTTACCATTACAAACATTAAAATAACTCTATTACATATGGTGACCATTTGACAAATAGTTATCAAGGTCCGCCAAATAACATTATTACAAATGGTGACCATAACTCATAAGGTTGTTTTAAGGTCCTCACTAGAATTCATATAGTTTTCGTTTATCCGGGTTATTAACAACTCTTCCAGTGAATATTTTGGCGTTAAATTTTAATACATTTTATCTAATTTTTTAAACACATTAAAATTAAACACAAGCACTGATTTTTTTTCCTTCAAATCTATTTATTAACAGATATCCATTATAGGCACATAGGGTCGTCCAACCATGGAGACACTTCAGAAGCCGGAATTTCAACGATTATAATTTTTGTATTTCATTAAAATTATTTATTTTTGAGAGTACCAGGAGCTTTGCAAAATATGAAATGGCTTCTATAGCTTAGAACAATTAAAATAAAACTTTGTTTAAGTTTGTTTATAAAATTTTAAGAAAAGCAAATATTCCACTTATGAGTTTTATGAAAAATGAAAAATGTTAGATAAACCATCACAATTATCACACAGCTGAAAATGTAAATCCAGACGGTTTAAAATTTGATAGTTCAAATTTACCAGTTTGTTCGTGGGTTTTTCTCTCAGTATAAAGTACAGAAAACATAATAATTAAGGTTAGATAAATCGATATTTCTTAAACTTTTTTTTGCTTTCAACAATTTGATTCAAGTTATGTATATTTAAAATTTAGCGACAGTTTATCACGAAATTGGATTATAATTAAACAATTCAAGAAAATGTAAAAAAACACTTTCTTCTCTACTCCTTTAATATAAACTAGCTGTTTAAATCAGGGGTGCTCAAAGTTTTGGAGGCCGGGCCAAATTGTAAGCTCAAATGAGCTTGCGGGCCAAATTTACAAAAATGGTTATTAAAGAAATTAAGTTACGTTATTTTAATTTAAAATATTTAATTTTTGTTAATCTAAAAAAATCAATTCAAAATAATAGAAACCACAAAATAACGGTTCTCTATCGGTATTGTTGATTTTAATGTTTCAGGTATTTGAAGAAAAAAAAGTTTTTTATCTGAATGTACTTGTGTTTTCAAAAAAAAATCAGTTTTGTTTTTATATTTCGAAATGGTGACATTACATATTGAACAATTAATCTAAAGGCGTAATTTTATCTATAAGATAAGTGTGGTCAGAGGTACCAGGTTGCCAGATAAATCTGGGAATGCCAGATTTTTCAAGTGTCTGCCAGAATAAAGATTCACCCTTCTCTTTGCCAGATATTGACAGATTTTGACAGGTTTTTCATTTTATGCCTATTGTGGTTTTTTTTATTAAAATGAACGAATATTATTAAAAATAGAATGTGAATTTCTTAAATAAAATGAAAATTCACAATTTTGAGGCCTTAAAATCAGTTAAACCATCAGAACTCTACAAACTTTTGAATTAATTTATATCCTCCTTCCCATTCACCATTCAAATTTGTTAGATTTTCATTTGCCAGATTTTTCCAGATTTTTAATAAATACTTTGCCAAATTTTTCAAATTTTGACCTGGTAACCCTGAGTTTGGCTAATAAAAAATCGTTGAGAGCCAAAATTTCAACATATATTTCATCGAAAATTCAAATTATTTTTAATAAACCCAAACATGCTCAAATGATTCAAAATGCAAAGGAATGCATATTCAATTATGTTCAGCTGATTGCACTTAAATTTCATTTTTTTGAAGTTTTGAAGTTTTTGGAAAATATATTTTTGCTCCTGATTTTTCTTGCCATTTTTTAATAATGGGGGAGGGAGGAGAGGGAAAATAATATAGCTTTGTAAAATATTTGCAACAAACTTGATCCTCCGATTTCCACATTTTGTCTGCCTGAAAAGTTGGTAGTCAATCAGATTCCTTATCTGATTGTGATGAGTTCGAGTCCCGAAGGAAGTGCAATGTAAGTTTGAGGGTCAGTTCATAAAGGGCCATTATGACTTGCAAATTACCTAATAAAGAAAACTTATATTTTTGCAACTATTACAGAATTGTAACTTGAACGTTTTTTTAAAATGTCCAGAAATGTTTGATGAAGGTTTTGACGATATTTACAGTTTCACTCACATTGAAACGTGTGAAATTGTTTTAATTATAAAATTATTTGTATCCTAAAGTTGGGATCAAAATATTGATAAATCATATTTTTTTATATTAACAAAAAATAAAAAGATTAGCATATAGAAGTTTAAAATAAACCTTACTTTTGAAAAAGTTTAAAATCACTTTACGGGCCATTTTACATGATCATTCGAAAAGGGTCCGCGGGCCACAAAATATCACCTCGCGGGTTACGTTTGGCCCGCGGGCCATACTTTGGTCACCCCTGGTTTAAATAAAGAAAAAAAAAAAAAAATACGAAGGAGTTTCTTCAATAAAGACATTGAAAACTTAAGATGAAAATCTTTGAAAACTTTTTTGCATACATTACATTACAATTTTACAATTCATCTCAATAATTATACCACAAACCAAGTGATGGTATAAATGATTTGCTGATTTTTATACTCCTTGATTTTTTGCACCCAAGCTGTATCTGTATCATTCTCGAAGGAGGACGAAGTGATCGTGAACTATCCGTTCAGGCGCTTCACTTCCCAGCCGGAAAACGTTGACTTCCCTTCAACAATCAATGGCCAACTCTTCCAGGGCTGTCCTGATGGTGGCCGGCAACGAGACCACCCTGTTCTCTACATCGTTGTCGTGCTCAAAAATGAAGACCGCGCTGTTGCCGCCCATCGAAATGTCCACCCGTAAACTGCTCAGCCTGGGATCTTCGAACGTGACCGGTGGCGTACCGTAAGCATCGGTACAGCTTGGACGCAGAAGTTGGCACACCATAAGCAGATGCGTTAAATACAAAAAAAAAACTGTTTGAATGTTAAAATATTGAAATAAAATCCATCACATTTTTCGAAAAACATCACTGTAACATTAAATGTTATTTATTCTTGCCATAAAAGGTTTCTTCATATATAAACAGTAAAAACTTTTACCGATACAATTTTCCAACTTTTAAATTAAAAAGTTTGAATTTTCTACGAATATTTACCAACGCGAACTTTTAATCCGACAAACGATCTTTTTAAATTTTTAGTATTTTTCAGGTTCAGGAAAAGATATGACGGGTTATTTAGAGCTCCTCAAAACCTTTAATCTGAATCTTACGTTGAACTCAATAGTAGACTGGATGCCGAATAGGGCCAACTATGATTTTCCCATTAATGTGGTCGCAACAAGTCGCTACATATGGGAACAAGGAGGCCCAACTCTTCGTTCAGGCTCTATTGTCTTTTACACGGATGGCTAAAAATGCATAATATGACAGGAGCTGGAGTTTTTGGCCCTGGGATTAAGAAATTTATATCGATGGGTCTATATCCAACAGTCTTTCAAGCTGAAATTTTCGCAATTATTGAATGTATTCATACAGTATGTAAAAAAAGTATTTACACCCCTTGGGCACTATGCACATTTTGTGATGAAACATGTAAAAAATTTAAAGTTTGGCAGGAACCTAGTACTACGTTTTGTTCAGAAACTCATGCCAAACATTTTGCTACAAAAAGCTCATGAAAAGATGATTTCTATAAAAAGTTATATAACAAATACTATTACGAAAATAAAAAAGGTGCAAAAAAAGTTTGTACACCTTTCGAAAAATTAACATAAATAATGTTATTTGTTGACAAATCACCATAAATCCAGTCTCCCAACTCCAAATAGGCATCCTTGACTGATTAAAAAAATAATTTGGGTTGAATATTAAGTTTACTAACTACTTAGTATAAAAGTTTATATAACTCTGGAAATTCTATATAAAACTTATCTAAATTTAATTTTGCAAACTTTTAATTCAAATAAATGTCAATATATTACCATAGAATTGCTAAATAAACATTTTGGAGTGGGTATAACACCGTTTTGGGGGTATTTGTATCGCTAGAATAGATTTTTCGTTGGAATTTCGTACCAACCCGGAATTACGTCGTCGGAAAATCCGCCGGCATCCGAACCGGTCCACGATTCACAAGTCAACCTATGTAGAATCGGAAAGGGCATAAAATTTCCGATCTTTTGATACCCATACATCTAGGTTTTCTTTAAAACCTACGTTTTTAAATACCTGGGCAAAAGTAAGTTTGATCCACGAGAACAAAAATTACGAAATTCCATACATTTTTGGCAGGTTGCTCAAACGAAACCATAACAACGTTTTTACCTAGGTATTTAAAAACGTAGGTTTTATAGAAAACCTGGATGTATGGGTATCAAAAGATCGGAAATTTTATGCCCTTTCCGATGCCACATAGGTTGACTTGTGAATTGTGGACCGGTTCGGATGCCGGCGGATTTTCCGACGACGTAATTCCGGGTTGGTACGAAATTCCAACGAAAATCTATTCTATCGATACAAATACCCCAAAACGGTGTTATGCCCACTCCAAAATGTTTATTTAGCAATTCTATGGTAATATATTGACATTTATTTGAATTAAAAGTTTGCAAAATTAAGTTTTGATAAGTTTTATATAGAATTTCCAGAGTTATTTAAACTTTTACACTAAGTAGTTAGTAAACTTTATATTCAATCCAAATTATCTTTTTAATCAGTCAAGGATGCCTATTTGGAGTTGGGAGACTGGATTTATGGCGATTTGTCAACAAATAACATTATTTATGTTAATTTTTCGAAAGGTGAACAAACTTTTTTTGCACCTTTTTTATTTTCGTAATAGAATTTGTTATATAACTTTTTATAGAAATCATCTTTTCATGAGCTTTTTGTAGCAAAATGTTTGGCATGAGTTTCTGAACAAAACGTAGTACTAGGTTCCTGTCAAACTTTAATTTTTTTACCTGTTTTATCACAAAATGTGCATAGTGCCCAAGGGGTGTAAATACTTTTTTTACATACTGTATTTGTTTAAATCGTAACTATAGATATTCTAATATTTGTATATTCTCAGACAGTCTGGCTGCTCTTAATGCACCCAAAGGGTATACCTGTCAGTCAAAACTAGTTTGGGGAGGAATTATGCTTTTGAAACAATTATTTTAAAAAAACACTGTTAATCTATATTGGGTTTCTGGACATTGCGGAATAATGAAGCGGCAGACTGTCTAGCCAGTATGGAGGTAAAAGGCTGACGGACATCGAACGGCGAATTAACTGACCGGACTTGCGGACTAACAAAGGACTATCTTTCTCATAGGGATCGAGGTGTCCAAGGTGCAGTAGTTTACGAGGGTAGGTACTGGCTTGGATCTCGAATGATGAAGTCGGGGCGAGGTTTTTTTAATTTATATTTATTCAGTTTTCTCTTCCATGTACATTCATTCAGTTAAAATATTATTGAGTGTCCAATCACAATCGATGACTTTTCACCTCAATTTTAAATACTAGCAACTTTTATTTATTCATGAAATATTGTAGCTTTCGCTATTCAGTGATTTCAAGTGTAGGAGGTCCTACATGTACAAAAGGAAAAGGGATACCTTAAAAATAACTTATAAACTATATAAAGAGCGGATCAATGCAGCTGAAGACTGCAATGATTTTTGTCGAAATGCATCAATTATCTTATTGGACATAACATCCAAAGTGTCAACTTCGGCTAATTGATGAAGTTCACTGGTGCTGAACCAGGGAGGAAGTTTCAGAATCATTTTCAGAATTTTGTTCTGAATCCTCTGAAGTTTTTCTTCCTGGTTAAGCAACAGCTTGTCCAGATCGGCACAGCATAAAGCATGGCAGGTCTGAAAATTTGTTTATAAATTAACAGTTTATTCTTGAGACAAAGTCTAGAATTCCTGTTTATAAGCGGATACAAACATTTAATATATTTGTTATATTTAACCTGGATACTTTCAATGTGATCTTTGTAAGTAAGGATTTTGTCAAAAGCAAGTCCAAGATATTTCACTTGATCCTCCCATTTTAAATTTACCTCATTCATCATTATAATGTGATGACCTTTTGGTTTAAGAAAATCAGCCCTTGGTTTGTGAGGGAAAATAATAAGTTGAGTTTTTGCAGCATTTGGAGTAATTTTCCATTCTTTCAAATATGAATTGAAAATATCCAAGCTTTTTTGTAATCTTCTTGTGATGACACGAAGGCTTCTACCTTTGGCGGAGATGCTTGTATCATCAGCAAAAAAGTGATTTCTGACATCCTGGGGGCAAATCAGGCAAGTCAGAAGTAAAAATATTGTATAAAATTGGACCCAAAATGCTTCCTTGAGGGACGCCAGCACGTACAGGTAGTTGATCAGATTTGCTATTCTGATAACATACCTGCAGAGTACGATCCGTCAAATAATTTTGAATAATTTTCACGATATAAATCGGAAAATTAAACCTTTTCAATTTCGCAATCAAACCTTTATGCCAAACACTGTCAAATGCTTTTTCTATGTCTAGAAGAGCAGCGCCAGTAGAATAGCCCTCAGATTTGTTGCTTCGAATTAAATTTGAAACTCTCAACAACTGATGAGTAGTTGAATGCCCAAGGCGAAATCCAAACTGCTCATCAGCTAAAATTGAATTTTCATTAATGTGCGTCATCATTCTATTAAGAATTATTCTTTCGAATTATTTACTAATAGATGAAAGCAAACTAATGGGCCGATAGCTTGAGGCTTCAGCAGGATTTTTATCCGGTTTCAAAATCGGAACTACTTTGGCATTTTTCCACCTACTGGGAAAGTATGCCAAATCAAAACATTTGTTGCAAATTTTGACCAAGCTACTTACAGTTGCTTCAGGTAATTTTTTAATTAAAATGAAAAAAATGCTATCCTCACCAGGGGCATTCATATTTTTAAATTTTTTGATAATAGATTTTATTTCATTCAGATCCGTATTAAAAACTTCATCTGATGAAAATTCTTGTTCAACAATATTCTGAAATTCTATTGAAATTTGATCTTCAATAGGACTCAAAACATTTAAGTTGATATTATGAGCACTTTCAAACTGCTGAGCAAGTTTTTGAGCTTTTTCCCCATTAGTTAATAGAATATTATCACCATCTTTTAAAGAAGGGATTGGTTTTTGAGGTTTCTTAAGAACCTTTGAAAGTTTCCAAAATGTTTGGAATAAGGTTTAATTTGTTCGACATCTCTTGCGAACTTTTCATTTCGCAGGAGAGTGAATCTGTGGTCAATAACCTTTTGCAAATCTTTTGAATTCGCTTCAGTGCAGGATCACGAGAACGTTGATACTGTCTTCGGCGAACATTTTTCAGACGAATCAGAAGCTGAAGATCGTCATCAATAATGGGAGAATCAAATTTGACTTGGACTTTAGGAATAGCAATATTCCTAGCATCCAAAATTGCATTAGTTAAAGATTCCAAGGCTGAATCAATATCAGCTTTGGTTTCTAAAACAAAATCATGATTTAAACAATATGATGCCCCAATTAGCTTTGTGATAATTAAACACAGAACTATTGGGTTTGGTAACTGCTTCATGAGAAAGTGAAAATGTTACTGGAAGGTGATCAGAATCAAAATCAGCATGAGTCACTAAAGTACCACAATACTGACTTTGATTTGTCAAAACCAAATCAATTGTTGATGGATTTCTAACAGAAGAAAAGCATGTTGGCCCATTCGGGTATAAAACCGAGAAAAGACCAGAAGTGCAATCTCTGAATAGAATTTTACCATTGGAATTTACTTTTGAATTATTCCAAGATTGGTGTTTGGCATTAAAATCACCGATGATCAAAAATCGAGATCTATGCCGAGTAAGTTTATTCAAATCCCCTTTGAAATAATTTTTATTTTCCCAGTGCATTGGAAAGGCAAATATGCAGCTGCAATCATAATTTTCCCAAAAGAAGTTTCAAGTTCAATGCCCAAACTTTCAATAACTTTTAACTTAAAGTCACGTAACGTGCTATAAGTCATACTACGGTGGATAACTATTGCAACTCCACCGCCATTTCGATTCATTTGGTTATTAGTTATAACTTTATAATCTGGATCACTTTTCAAATAAGTGCCAGTTTTTAAAAATGTTTCGGTTATAACAGCAACATGCACGTTATGAACACGTAAAAAGTTGAAAAATTCATTTTCTTTCGCTTTTAAAGAGCGAGCATTAAAATTCATAATATTGATGGAATTACTTAGATCCATGATTAAACTTCAGGGTAAGAACAACATCATTCGCAAATTTTAATCCAATCTGGATAGCTTCCATCATGGATGTAGCATTACTCATTGTTTGAATCAAACCAAACAGTGAGTTTTGCAAAAAGTCATTTTTCAAACGTAACATCGCCGAGATCAGAAGATCCCAAAGCGTTGCCAGCAGAAACATTTTCAAATGAAATTTGAGGTACCTGCCCAATTTCAGGAAGATTGGTAGAGGATTTAAAATTCGTGGATGAACCCGAACCCGAAACGACGTTGGCATAAGAAATACCATTAGTGTTACCAAACTTTTCCACGGTAGGGGTATTTCTAGCATTGTTCGAGTGAGACAGCACGAACGTTTGATTTAACCCTTTCAGGCCTGAATTTTCGAAAAAATATTTTTTTAGTCAATGATGGGGAAATGATTCTTATGACCATACGAAAATTATAGGCTAGTTTTGGAAATTTTGATATTTGGGTCATATATGACCCATCAGGCTCGAAAGGGTTAAAGATGCAGGTAAAACCTGACTTTGAGAAAATTTCGGTTTGGATTTCGGCTGATGCTTAGCACGAGAATCCAATTACCGGGACAATTGTCCTTGTCGTGAGAAGAATCCCCGCAAACCATGCATTTTGGAACCATGGAGCAATGATCAGTACCGTGACCGAATGCCTGGCAACGCCGGCACTGGGTCAGATTCTGGCCATTACCACCATGTTTCTTGAAATGCTCCCACTTTACCCTTACATGGAACAAAAACTGTACTTTGTCCAAAAGTTTCAAATTGTTGATTTCATTTCTGTTGAAATGAATCAGATAAAATTGTGAAGTCAAACCAAAGCGAGAAATATTCCCGTTTGATTTTTTCTTCATTGGTATTACTTGGGATGGGGCAAAGCCAAGCAATACCTTAAGTTCGTTTTTGATCTCATCCACCGACAAGTCGTTGGAGAGATCTTTAAGACCGCCTTGAATGGACGAGCATTCTTGGTCTCATACGTGTAGAAATTGTGTTTGTGGTTTTTCAAATAACCAACAAAAGTTTGGTGATCTTATAAAGATTCCGTCAACAAGCGACATTCTCCTCTTCGACCAAGCTGGAACGAAACCTTCAAATTGCAAGTTTCCTTGCAATTTTTCAATTCCGTTCGAATGCTGGCCAAATCAGAGACGGAAGTCACTACAATTGGCGGAGCCTTTACTCGTTTCTCGACAGCAGAAGACTCAGTACGAGGAGAAGGATCCTTGTCATCAATTTCGGATAAAACACCGAAACTGTTTGCCAGTGGAATTGGAGGATTGACCTCACTTTCAGAATCAGACCTCGGATGAGACTGTTTTCTTTTTCTGTTTCCGTTAGCCGATTTAGCGTTCAAACGCTTCACTGACGTAACGACCAAATCTTCAGAAGTTTTGCGTTTACCTTTGTTTTGACGCATTTTGCAAGCAAAGTTCTCTTAAAAAGATGGCCTTGTTTGTAAAATACAACAAAATTTCAGGTGGGGTTAGTCTTGAAAAGACTGTTTAGAATTTTTGAAAATAACTCAGGTAGTCTTTAAAAAGACTGTGAATTTTGTTTGAAATAACTCTGAGCTTAGGTAGTAAAAAATACCGCAGCTCTAGTGTCCGTTCACCACGAAGGTTCGCAAGACACTGAATTCGGGGCGAGGTTAGTTCCAAAATGAATGACCATGAGTTTATTTGGCTATGGGTTTTTATATGGTTACATAATGTAGCAAGACTTGTAATTTGTCTAGCGGCACTTACTCGCTACACACTCTTATTGGTTACACACTCGTAGTCTATAGGAACGTGGCGTTACATCGTGCTGCCATCTGGTTTTTTGAAGTGCAAGAGTGGAAAAGTGCTGAGTCATCGTCTAAAAATAGACGGCATCCTATCTCGCCCAGCAAAATGAAGTCAATAAAGTAGTCGGTTTCGATAAGAAAAAGTGGAAAACGTGGTCTAAAAATAGCGACGCCATCCCCCTATTGCCTTGCTGGCTTTTTCGAGCTCACCCGAAAAAGTCCCTTGCGCCGATCTCAGCAATATAGCTGGCGTGCATCGAACCTTTTCGGTTGTAACGGGAGTCCTCTTGCTGTGGGCGCAGACCAGCGGTTCTCGCCCGAGGAATATTACCACACTAGGGAAGGATCTGGAACAAACCTGATTGGACCGGAATCCTTCTTTATAATACCAGACTGTTCCTTGAAAATGGAATTAAAATGATGGGAAACATCTATGGTAATGTCTAATTGGAATGCGGCTAAAGCTTATAGACAATCAAAAAGGTTTATTCATCCTTGTGAAAAATCATCTCGAGTTTTACAGAAACAAGATAAAAGAAATCTCAGGATCATAATTGATTTATTAACTGGTCATTGCCCTTGTAGGTATCTTTTAGTTAAAATGAATAAATTACAGCATTCAAGATGTCGTTTTTGCAACATTGAAAATGAAGCATCAGAGCACCTGCTGTGTGAATGCAGTGCTCTTATTCAAATAAAAATTTTATTTTTTGGGAAAGGATTTTTGCTACCCAAAAATATTTGCGGAGCGAGTCCTAGTAGGGGAATCGATTTTATCAAACTGAATCCGCTTTGTAAATGCCGGCCTCGATACTCTTCACAGGTATTCCCCTCAGAAACAGGGAAAGATTTACTTTACTTAAATGTCTGGCAAGGTACACGTTGAAATAGAAAGAAGTCAAAATGGATTTTATCGTTTGAAATCCTAGAAATCCGTAATCTTTGAAATCTTATCGACCAATCAAATCCTGTGTAATCGGATATCATCTAACAAAATGGCATGAAATAATTAGAGCTCAATGGAAGTAGGACGATCGAGGCACCCCTCAGTTCCGAACCCGAGGTCTAGAGAGAAAATTTTGTGCTGCTCTCGGTAGTTAGCACTCGACCGCGTACCATAGAAGACGTGAAATAAACCGCAGTTAAATTGAACTAATAAATCTATGTTTTCTATTTTCCATTAATTCTAAACTCTTCCCTTTTCTACATGGGGGCTCGTCCGGGATGCGAGTTAATGTGAAAATTACGCGAAATGAATTAAATCGTTATGAAATTCGCGAAAAAAGACTCTAAAAAGTGCCGCCAGCCGAACGAAAAGATGGCGAATTATGTTCCGATGCCGAGCCCGATAACATGATCATTATCGGACTCTCTGTTTTTCGTTCCCAACAAGCTCAGACTTGTTGATTTAGGCCCACCTGGCTAGGACAACAGGAAAAGTGCTATAAAACTAGACTCACAAAGTTGGTGTCCTATATAATACATAAGGAAGGATTTGTCTACCTCAAATCCTTCCCGCACAGCTAGCATAAGTTTTAGAAGTAAGAATTCAGTCTGTAACTACCTCTTAAGCGGAGCGAACACGGCTCAAAATAAAAATGCTTAAAGACCCAAACTGTCTTTAATTATAATTGGCGCAGCCGGTCGGCGTCGATCAACCTCAGAGCAGAATCAAATAGTGCATGCGTGTGATTAATAACCATTCGCGAAGTGTGTTCCCGGACAAATACGGAATTAATCCCGAACGTCACCGGAGTATTCGAGCATCATCGGAACATCGGAATTGAGGACACCGCCAACAGAGGAACCTGAGGAGCAGTACTCGACGAGGACCACCACGACTAGCAACTTAATTGATTTGAGAGCCATCCCGCCATACGTCGCATCAAGAGGATGTCTCAGTGAGAATCAAAAGAGAAGAGTAGAAGTGAAGTGAAGGAAAACGACTGGGAAAAATGTACCAGTTCGTAAATATGGAACCACAGTTCCAACAAATTTTATTAAAAGAGTTCTTGATCTAAAAGCAAGACTCAATTATTCTACAGAAGATGGAAATATATCCTCTTCTCTTATAAAAGACCTGAGTGCCCTGTTAAAATGGAGTGCAAAAATTGGCCTCCTTGGGGAGTCAGATGTCAAAAACGTTCAATATAATTTGAACATAGTACGAAAATGTACTAATCAAACAATCAACGAATCAACATCAAGTGAATTGATGGATATAAGGATAAAGAATCAGCAGAAGGCAAAGAGCCAACTACCGGGATTGATGTTTGAAAACAGTCCAAAGTGTTTGATTGAAATGACAAGTCAGAATAGATCAACACAAACGGACAACAAACAAATAAACAATCTTCAAGAAGAATCGCCAAGCAACGTTATCTTAATTGCAGAACGTAAAAAGTTCACCAGTTCGAAAAAAATCTACAAAAGGACAAGAAACATATGTCAACGTCAACATCGCATCATACGGAGCAAGAATCCAGCAAACAACACGTCAACAAAAAGTTCTATCGGAACAAAAAAATCAATGGATGGATCAAGAATCAGCGAAGCCAACACAAACCAAGGGAACAACAAGTTATCTAGAAATCAACGGAACTTCAAGTCAACGAATTGCATGTCATCGAATAGGTATGTGTTAACATATAAAGATAAGTTCGTAGACACAAATTCCAAAATTTTGTCAAATCAAAAGCTTTACGATAGGGGTAAAAAGTTGTCAATTGATCTTTTAACTAGAAAGTGGAAATACAAATCAACACCCCATAAATATGTTTTACCATGTAAGATAGTAGGCCAATTTCAAAATTATAAATTGCAAAACCGCTTTTACGATCGGGGTAAAAAAAAACATTCATATAACAAGTAAAAACATCGTAGGTGACAGATCAGTGATTCAGACCGATTCAAATCAAAATGGCAAGACTTCTGTTAACTATATTAACAAAATTGTGGTTTGGTTGAGCGTTTTAGCAGAATCTCTTTGTATTCACATTAACAAAATATTTAGCAAAATTTTTTGAAGTAAAACTGCTCACTCCATATCTAGACATCGTGGAATACGCTTTTAAGAAGCTGTTATCGAATGTCAAAGACACATGTTTTTTTTAAATGATTTTCATGAAATAACGACAATTAAACAAAATAAAAATGAAGAGACAGTTATTGATTGCATCTAAATTGCTTGATAACTAAAATTTAAATAGATAAAACAATATCCAATCAAAAGCTGCAAAAATATATTGCCCAGAAAAAAATGTTTTTTTATTGTGCCAAGCTCTATTAAGATTGTTTCTATTTGGACACAATACTTATTTTTATGTAGCAAAAACATAAAAAAATATAAAAAAATGTTTTAAAGAGTCATGCGAACATGATAGTAGCAGTTATTTGAAAGTAAAAAAACTTATCAACCTAACAAATTAAGATCGTAATCTCAATCATATGAGTACTTAATACCTTTTTTTTATTTCTGATATAAAAAAAATCTGCAAAATTGTGTTGTACGAAACCATATACAAGGAAATTTCAAGATTGTTGTAGTATTCACAACAGTAAGATATGAAAGAACAATGCTTATATTAGCTCAAACAGATATAATGTACACTAAAACATTTCTTTATCTGTTTCGAATGTTGCTTTGAGTTTAATATCAATATTTTTTTATCTGAAGTTCAAGCAAACATAACAAAATAGTGTTTGCTGTGTAAAACAAACAATCGATTGGCGTAGACCAACGAGCATTTGTAATTTGAGTTCAATAAACTAAAATTATAACGATAATTTCAGAAGTAATTCAGAAATAAATGTCCCTAACATTTATTACAAGATGTGAAAAAATAAACACAAATTTAATTAATAAATTAGATACTATAAAAATAATAATGAAGAAAACATTCAACAATATTTGTTTTTCAGTCCAAGGCTTCTAAATAAGCTGATAAAAGCTTAAATTTCAAAAGAAAATCATTTTGCCACAACTGAAAATTATAAGAAGTAATTTTACTCTACGAATCATATCATTCAGAGAAATCTTGATGAATAAAAAAAATGTAATCAGCTAGCAATAAAAAAAATCTATATAGACTCCTAAATTTCAAAATAAACAAAAATATTTCAACAACAATTGTTGATTAATTACGACATACGAATATAATATGGAAAATAAACCTACCACGAATATTTGAGAGTTTTGGTACTCTGAGAATTTGGTGATAGAAAAATTAAACAACAACCAACATATTGACATTTTGTCATCATATTGTGAATAATAATATGTGTCCAAACAACACAGTATCAATTCAGAAAAATTAATGTTACAATTAAAAAAGCACACACAAACTGTAATTCAAAAACTTTGTCTGATCAACATTGATTTTAAAACAAATTATGATTTAAACTGAAAAAAGTGCTTTCTTACTACTTTCGAATATTTAAAAGCTAAAAATTTAAAGCAAAATACAGATAAAAAATAGTCTCAGCTTTTCTGTGATTAAAAGTATCTGTTTTTTATGCTAATTTGATACAAAAACTGTATCTCTTAAAAAAATAGAAAAAGACCAGTGTTCAAAAACCAATCCTGACAAGTCCAAATATTTTGTTAGGATTTTATCAAGAAAAATTAAACTATATTGAATACAACAGTGTTCGGACAATACAAAATTAACAATGAAGAAAAAGTTTCAAAATGCCTAAAAGAAATTTAGTATTTTTATTTTTGTAAAAGTGGATAGAAATTTAATATACGATATACCACATAATTACTGACAAGATAGAAAAATTGCAAAAGAACTTTGAAAAGTTTTTTTTTCTTGCCAAATGCAAAAATCAATGGTTATAAATATACCAATATATATTTAGTACCTAAAGCTAAAATCAATGTATCAAAATGTACTTATAATCGTAATACGTTAAAATATACCGTGAATACACCTTACAACTTTTGTTTACATCACAAAATTTAAGATTGCAAATAAAATGATTCAAATAGTGTATGTCAACTAATGAAAAAATTACTCAATTAAATTTTATTCTGACTGTAAATAATAACTCATGACTCTCGCAACAACACAAAAATAATCATAAAAAGATTAAAAGTGTTCAATATGATTCAAAGTTAACCAAAACAATTAATAAAAAAAAGTTTTATTTTTCAATTCAATGAAATCTTAAGTACAGTAAAAATATTAGGAACATATTTTCCTTTGACAAAATATAAAAGAATAGGAATTTAATCATACTAGGGTAATATACCCATTTTAATCACACTAAGCCGTTCGATCAATTCTCATCACTTTTGCCGTTTTCCGCTAGAAAATCAACATTTTTAGATGTATCAACAATGAAGAGTTGCTTGCTCACTTTTATTTGAACTATTTATTACTTTGGAACAGTCAAAAACACTTAATGAAAGCTGTAATTCATGATCAAAGTGCTGATAGGCCGATAATAGAAATAGGCTGAAAAAGGGTATAGTTCCCCTAACTGTCAAAATCAGAAAACGGTATAAAAAATATGACTATGTTGTCTTAAAACAAGTCACTGAACTTAATTTAGGTAGAAAAAAAACTGCCATGTATAACTAAAACATCGCAATACATTAGATCAGTTTACAGCGAGAAATAGATGAAGATTTGAAATACAAAATTATGCATAGAAATCGTTGCAAGCGGTAAAGACTACACATGAGTTCAAAAACTATTACAGAAACTGTGTCAAATGAATTCTCAACAAACGATAACATTAAGGATAATAATAATAAAAAATTACATAAATTAAATCGGACAGTTAAAAGCAATAAAATAATGTAATACAAAATAACCTTGATGCCAAAAAGGCTAATTAACAGAAATTCAGTTCTAAAACCAATACAACTGTTCTAAAAAAGTATCTCAAATATTGTGTTAACTGGTTGAGAAAACAAACAATAATTATAACAAAAATAAACATTAGGAATATTATTATGAAAATATATCCATTTGATAAGTGTTACAATTTCAAAAAAAAAATCAAGAAGGAAACCATGAATAAAAAAAGGTATAATTACTCAGTTATTTCATGTAACATGTAATCTATTAACTCTCCAAACATAAACAGATAGCCAGAAACACAAAGTTAAACATACAATTTTTAAAATTATGAAAATATTATGAATTATAGTTCAAATCCAATTTAAACATATATATATGAGGATCGCCTATGTTACTGAGCAAAACTATAATCAAAAATACTTCTTAATTATTTAGGCGTAAAGAACAGAAACACATTTATATTATAACGCATGAGGACATGCTTTTTCATCCCCCGGAGGAATTATGTTCCGATGCCGAGCCCGATAACATGATCATTATCGGACTCTCTGTTTTTCGTTCCCAACAAGCTCAGACTTGTTGATTTAGGCCCACCTGGCTAGGACAACAGGAAAAGTGCTATAAAACTAGACTCACAAAGTTGGTGTCCTATATAATACATAAGGAAGGATTTGTCTACCTCAAATCCTTCCCGCACAGCTAGCATAAGTTTTAGAAGTAAGAATTCAGTCTGTAACTACCTCTTAAGCGGAGCGAACACGGCTCAAAATAAAAATGCTTAAAGACCCAAACTGTCTTTAATTATAATTGGCGACCGTCGAGGAGTTGTGTGAAAATTTCACCAAGATTGGCCTTGTGCGCGAATGCGAAAGACTAGGCTTGCCGACGAACGGCAACAAGATCGAGATGACGCAACGAATCATCGATCATCAAGCGGCTGCAAACGGAGAGGACCACGATGATGACGGCAGCCAACGCGACGACGATGATGGTTCGGTCCACGACGAGCAGAACGACGAAAAAGAAGAAGCTCAATACACGGATCGCCAAATACGTCGTTGCCCTGTCTGAGTTCCTGTACCAGATCGATCACCGCCCTGGGGAAAAGCTGCCACACTAGGGTGTAATATCAAAATCGATTTTCCAGCACAGTTCCTTTTGGGGTCCTAAACAACACCCCAAAGTTTGAGAACAATTGGTTTAATCCTCACTTTGCGCAAAGCGATTCAATTTTCCATACAAATTTGTATGGGAAAAATCATTTTTTTTTATTTTGATATTGAAAAAATCCAAGTTTCATGCTATATTAAAACCGGATTCATATTCGGTTGCACTGGAATGTGCTCTACAACTTTCCCGAAGAGTATATGGTGCTAACTAGCTTCTGAAAGAAGAAACAGCGTCCTCAAAACTCGTTTAAAACGTGTTTGCTGTATTAGCTAAATTTGGACAACTTTATTTTTTTTCCATGCAACCATATTACACCCTACTGCAACCACGGCTACGTCACGACTGTCATCCACATATAAAGCGAGTGAAGTCAAAATCGAACCAAGATCGAACCAAGTTTTTGGCGCGTGGCCTTTGAAAATGTCGTATGCGCATCAAACATAAATAACAAAAATAAAAACTTTTTATTTTTTTATTTTTACATTTAATCTCAGGGGACAACTACGGGAACAGAATTTAATTCCGTCAAGCATCTAATGTTGGCGTATCAGCACTGTGGTGTTGAGTGCAGCTAGTTTAAAGCTTTTTTGACTGAAATATAACAAGTATTCAATTCAAACCAACGTTCAGGAAGAATCAAACTAATTTAATTTTATTTCAAGGTAGGGAGTGTGGGGTAATTTGGACACCCTAAGGAAATTGCTCTGTTACGGGCTGTATGGATATTTTAAAGGAATGTGGATGACACCAGAGGATAATAGAGACCATATTTGATGGAAAAATGCCATACATTTAGATAAATTTTGATGAAAAACCCATTTTATCACAAAAATTAAAAGGTGTCCAAATTACCCCACATTTTTTTTTTTCATTGAACACCCTTATGGTGTAATTTGGACATGCCTTGTGGGGTAATTTGGACATGCCTTGTGGGGTAATATGGACATTAGGGTGTAATATGGTTCAGTTCCTTTTGGTGTCCTAAACAACTCCCCAAAGTTTGCGAACGATTGGTTAAGTCCCCACTTTGCGCAAAGCGATTCAATTTTCCATATAAATTTGTATGGGGAAAACCATTTTTTTTTGGATTTTGATATTTAAAAAATCCACGTTTCAAGCTATATTAAAACCGGATTCATATTTGATTGCTCTGAAATGTGCTCTACAACTTTCACGAAGAGAGTATGGTGCTAACTTGTTCCTAAAAAAAGATACAGCTTTTTCAAAACTCGTCTAAAACGTGTTTTTTGCTCAAAAATCACGTTTTAGACGAGTTTTGAGGAGTTTTGTTTGTGTGTGTAATTTTGTTATTACACCCTAATGGACATACCTTGTGGGGTAATATGAACACCTTTTGTGGGGTAATTAGGACACATGTTGAAGAATAAGTTTAACATTTGATTTTTTGAGCATGTTTTTAATCCTTCAACCTGGTTTTGTAATTGCTTTATATTTTGAAGTGTTGCTCAGAATATTTCATCAAAGGTTTAAATAATGATTTTGTGATAGAACTATTATTCAATAGGAAGATAACAAATAGTTCAGTGTAGTATACATAATTTAATCATTAATACTGAAATGATTTAAACATTGATTCTGGATCAGGCACACTATACTTGTGATTTATGATTAAGGTATTGTTTATGTTTATATAAATCAATCTTTATATAGAATTTATTAGCCTGAAAATATCATTTTTTTGAATTTTACAATCTGTAGCCCTTCAAATTTAAATATTATTGTAAACCATCATAGAAATTAGAAATGTCAAAGAAATTAATAAAAAGCAATCAACATTAGAGTCTTGTTGAACGCCAAATGTACAGTAATCAGATTTTCATCAATTCGAATATTGGAATAAATTTATCTAAATAAAAAATAGGGGTTTTGTGAAAGTTCTCATTGCTCGCATTCATTTTTGATTGTTTTGACATATTAAATCCCTCTAAATTTATCTAAATCCCTTTAAAAACTCAAACAACCATGACAGTTACTTTATTGTTGCCTTATAGGTATACTTTCAGGTATGTCCAAATTACCCCACAAGCCATGTCCAAATTACCCCCATAGCATATTCTATCATAAATTGCGATTTTTGATGATAAAAAGAATAAAATGCACAATTTATATACGTACATATCTCAGGCATCGTCCAAGCAACCCCCCTTAAACAAAAAATGTCCACTTTTTTTGCCATATAACTCCTGCAAAACTTTATTTCCTAACCTAACCACATTATACCAAAACTACTTAACTTATTCCAACTTTTTTGGTTTGTCCATACTCCTAGGCCATTACTAGTACTAGCCTTATCACTTAAATTGCCGTTTTCACTTTATATCCGAAGAAAACGTGTTTTTTAAAGGGGTGTCCAAATTACCCCCACTGTCCATATTACCCCAAACTCCCCTAACTGAAGTTATTAAGATTTTTTTCAATTCAATTCGGTTTTATTTGTGAATAATCAAATTACAATTTGTACATATTATGAACCTAACAGAGTTTTTGTGTTCATTTCAGCTGTGTGTTACGTCTTAATTCGGTTTAGAGCAATTATTACTGTTAATTAAATGCACAAACAAGAGTAAGAAAAAGTTTTCAAAAACTTACGCAATTGCTAATGATAGGGGATAGGAATAGAAAAAGCTTACAACTAGATCACAGCAAAATTTAATCAATTATAGATGTGCTTGATCATCAGCTCCCCAAGGGCCAGGAATTGCTCCGCTTTGTTACGGCAGGTCCGGAACCGCGTCATCATCTCCCCCGCGAGAGCAAAGAACTCCGGCAGGGTAAAGAGATCTTCCCCGGTGACTTCTTGCTGGGCCGCATTGCCGCTACCGGCAGCGACCACGCTGGCGAACGATCGACCCCATCCAGGAGGGAACGCTGGGTTGTCCGCTGGAACTGTACGATGACCAGCAGCCGGCACGGTTACGCTCGTACTTCGCTGAGGAGGGTGGGACGCTGCTGCTTTCTTTTTCCTCTTTTCCTGCTCCTCGATGTAGGTTTTCCGTGCGCTGCATCCACGGTAGTTGCTGGTATGGTTACCTCCACAGTTGGCGCACTTGATGCGCGCCTTGGTTTGCTCTGCCTTGTCCCCAAGTCCGCCTTGCACGGCAGTGCGCACGCCTCCGAGAGGTGTGTTTCACCGCACTTCACGCAGCGGGGCGGGAGGTTGCAGTTCCGCGAGCCGTGGCCAAATTTCTGGCAACGGTGGCATTGCGCTGCGTCCGTCGGGTTCTTTGAGTAAAACCGCCAGTTTACCCAAAAACCGTCCAACGCCTTAGTTTTCCGCAGGTCTTGAATTTTGACGGTGCCGCGGTCGAAGTACAACAGGTACAGTGTGTGTGTACCTGTGACCGTTGTCTTCCGCGAGAGGACTTTTATGTCACGCGGCGTAATTCCAGCACCCGAGAGGTCCTTCTTTAGGTCGGAGATCGGGCGGTCTTGGTACCCCTGCAAGACGACCTTCACGGCAGTCTTCTGCACGGGGTCGAATGTGTAGAATTTGAAGTTTTTATTCTTCAATTTCTCCACAACCAGGTCGAAGTTCTTGCTGTCAAATGTGTAGACTTGCACTGACGACTTACCGATTTTCAGACAATATCCGAGGCCTTCCAGCAACTCGTCAATATCGTCCGTCAACGTGTCCAAAACATAGATTGGAGGTGGTCTACGTTCCTTTGGAGAATTATTCGTTTTTGACGTCAACACTTTCTTCCGTGCACGTTCATCGTATTCGTCGTCGTCGGTAGTGCTGCTACCGTCGGTGTTGTTGTTGTTTTCTTCGTCGTCGCTCAGCATCTGGAACTCGTTCCTGATGGGAATGTTGGCGGATGTCGACGTGTTGGTCGTGGCACCGGAAGTACCGGAACGGGTTCGCACTGGTGATCTTGGGACATATCCGGGATGTAGTAACTTTTTGTCGATGCCTTCTGCGCTCACGCTCCCCTGCGCGATGGCGGTCGACACGGCGTTGGCTTGTTTACCTTTTTGCACACGGCCGGTAGATGAACTTCGCGGGTTTTTCGAGGCCGCACTCGAACTGCCACGGCCACGGCCGGCCTTTGGCATGCTGCAGGAGCAAACTCGCGGGTAATCACGGTAGACTACGGCGGAAAATTTCGAAAAAACTATAGAGCACTGAGCACTTGACTGCTGCTTGCTCTCGTGCGTACACGGAGGTGGTGATTATTAAGATTTTCAGTTTTGTTTAGTGAGTTTGGTTGTATTGTATCGTCAAGTAGAACTTTGTTTTATTGATCTAATAAATGTAAAATTTGGAAAAATTTAGGTAATAATTATATTATCTCGCAAATATATGCAAAAGATAAAAAAACTGACAAAAAAATAATTTGCGGACAAAATTTATATATTTATTTCATTCGACCTTTTCAAAAACCACACGTAAACAATATTGACAGCGCCTCCGGCGGGGACTTCAGGAACATGCATGCGTGTCAGATCCCTGGCTGCCACACGTTGACGCGTTGTCAAGAGCGGATGTTTTGGTTGTGTCTGCACCCATCGTCGCCAAAATCCGTGCAGCACAACAAGAGGATTACCGAGGCAAAGCTCTCCTGGCAGCGTTGCAGCATAGCGATTCCGTCGACGGGTTCACTACGAGTAACGGTATTCTCTACGAAGGCGAAGCTGAATCGCGACGACTGTACGTGCCCGAGTCGATGGAAACGGAGATCATCCGGTCTGCTCACGAGCAAGGCCATTTCGGAGTCCGGAAGACGAAGGAGCGGATCAAGGCGGACTACTACATCTCTGGCTTGGAGGACAAGATTAAACGCTGCATCGCCACGTGTGTTCCCTGCATTGTCGGCGAGAAGAAACGAGGAAAGCCGGAAGGTGAGCTGTGTCCGATCCCGAAAGGAGACGTTCCGCTGGATAGGCTACGATAGGCACGTGGACCATCTAGGACCGATGCCCTCAACGAGGAAGTCGTACGGGTACATCTTAACAGTCATCGACGCTTTCACAAAGTTTGTTTGGCTGTTCGCGACGAAGTCAACCACCGCAGAGGAGGCCGTGAAGAAGTTAAGGGTGATCACAGACACGCTCGGAAACCCACGACGGATCATCTGTGATCGGGGAGCAGCTTTCACGTCGGGATTCTTCATCAAGTTCTGCGACGAAGAAGGCATCGAGCTACACACGATAGTCACGGGGGTTCCTCGTAGCAACGGGCAAATCGAACGAGTGCATCGCATCATTATCCCGATGATCACCAAGTTGTCCGTGGACAACCCGGAGGAATGGTTCAAGCACGTCGCTATGGTCCAAAAGTGTCTGAACAACAGCTGGCAGCGCGCGATCAACATGACCCCGTTCGAACTGTTGACCGGTGTTAAAATGCGAACCAAAGAAGACGCTGTGCTCCACGAGTTGCTGCTGAATGAGGTTCAAAACAGTTTCACCGACGACCGGAACGAACTTCGAATGGCGGCGCAGGAGAGCATCCAGAAGATGCAGGAGGAGAACCGGAAGTACTACAACATACGCCAGAAGCCGTACGTGGAGTACAAGGTCGGCGAAATGGTGGCTATCCCCAAGACACAGTTTGGAGTTGGCCAGTAGGTGCAGCCGCGATTCTTCGGACCGTACGAGATCACCGGTGTTCTGTCTGAAAATCGGTAAGTCGGTAGTGCAAGTGATCACACTGAATAAAAAGAACTTGGACCTGGTGTTTGAAGAATTGAAGCGTAGCAACTTCAACTTCTATACATTCAACCCCGAGAAGCCCCCTGTTAAGGTCGTCTTGCAGGGTTATCAAGACCATCCGATCTCCGACCTGAAGGGTCACCTTTCGGACGCCGGAATAAAACCGCGGGAGATTAAAGTGCTCTCGCGCAAGACAACGGTAACACACTGTACCTGTTGTACTTCGACCGCGGCACCATCAAGATCCAAGACCTGCGGGGGACTAAGACGTTGGACGGTTTTTGGGTAAACTGGCGGTTTTACACCAAGAACCCGACGGACGTTGCGCAATGCCACCGTTGCCAGAAATTCGTCCACGGCTCGCGGAACTGCAACCTCCGGCCCCGCTGCGTGAAGTGCGGTGAGTCACACCTCTCGGAGGTGTGCGCATTGCCACGAAAGGCGGACTTGGGGGACAAGGCAGAACAAACCAAGCCGCGCGTAAAGTGCGCGAACTGTGACGGTAACCATACCGGTAATTACCGTGGATGCGTCGCGCGCAAGTCCTATCTCGAGGAGCAGGAAAAGAGGAAGAAGAAATCAGCAGCGTCCCACCTTCCTCAGCGAAGTACGAGCGCAGCCGTTCCTGCAGCTGGCCAGCGTACGGTTCCAGCGGACAACCCAGCGTTCCCTCCTGGATGGGGGCGATCGTTTGCAAGCATGGTCGCTGCCGGTAGCGGCGATGCGGCCCAGCAAGGAGTCACCGGGGAAGATCTCTTTACGCTGCCGGAGTTTTTTGCTCTCGCGGGGGAGATGATGATGCGGTTTCGGACCTGCCGTAACAAGGCGGAGCAATTTCTGGCCCTCGGGGAGCTGATTATCAAGCACGTCTACAATAGATAAAAAACTGTAAGCTTTTTCTATTTCTATCCCCTTTCCTTTGCAAATTTAGTAAGTTTTTTCTATATTTTTTCTTACTCTTGATAATCTCTTAGCCATAAGCAATAATCGTTTCCAAAATGGATTGAGATTTAACACACAGCTGAAAGGAACTCCAAAACTCTGTTATGAACTGCAAAAACTTATTGTAACATGATTATTCACTAATAAAACCGAATTGAAATAATTTGAAGCACTAAAATTTTAAAAACAAGAGTCACTTTTAATAAATTTTCGCAGGTTTAAATCGTCCTTCCCGTAGTCGTCGTTTGTTGGTCGTTTGTAGCTGGTGGTGTAGCGTTGTCGTGCGGTGAAGTTCAGGGTTTATCCGAGGGGATGGGGGTTTGTCCCTTGTGCGACCTCTTCCAGGGGGCATCAGGAGCCCGGGAGGTTGTCCCTATTCCACTCTTCCTTTGACTTGTGGTTAGGGGGGCCCCGGGTCTCCTGAACCTCAGTGGATTCTCCTGTCGGTGTTTCGTCGGTTGGCATATCGTCGATAAGCGTGTCGTGTTTACCAGGCACCCCGGAGGAGCCGGAGGGTTGTCCCTATTCCACTCTTCCTTTGACTTGTGGTTAGGGGCCCCGGGACCTCCGGGCGCGACAATGGTTACACTTCGTTCCAATGCTCTTTGCAGCCTCTCTTGAAAGTTGTAACCGATGGCAGTTCCTGACCCAATCGTTACTGTGACTCTGTTTGTATCGCGTTAAATAGCATGCAGGAATATACTTGAGTTATTGGGCGGAGCTTCACTACTCCCACTGGCTAGGGCAAACAAAAGCCAAGACATCCTAGCAGTACGCAGCCAGTTCCATACCCCCACGATTGCTACCCCACAAGAAGGAGGCTACAAAGGAAACCGACGTTGGTAACTGTTTGGTAGCCGATTGGTAGCAACCCAATCAAAGCGTTTTCGGCTAGACGGGTTCATTCCGCTTCGAATTCCGCTTCGAAAATTGCTTCGAAATTTTCTAAACAGATTGTCTGATTGAGTTCCGCTTCGGTTCCGTTTGAGCAATTTTTGCACAAGGGCGACACCTGCTGGTGTATGGTGGAACCTCGATGACATTTCGCCGAGTTTCGCCGAAGCGGTTTTCTTGTTGATTTTTGGCAATCAAACGTCAAAGTGTTAGGAAAAAGTAGGAAGTAGGAAAACTTGTTCGAACCTGTTTTCTTTCGCGCCACGTTTTTTTACGGAAAAACTCGGGAAAAACAGATTTGCCGTGGAATTAATCGGACTGGTGAGTTAAGCTCGTTATAAAAAATATAAAATAACAGTGACAGTAAGTAACAGTTTATTTCGTTTTTTTAATTTTCCCGCAGACACGTTTGGCCACTAAGCAAACCTGGCGGAAGCTTCCCTTTTCGACACGTCCCAGAAGTCCTCGCTGTGGATCGAGGTGATGATCAAGTTTTTGCGGCAGGTGGTGCTGGGGGACGGGCGGAAGGCGGCTTCCAAACCGCACTCAACCAGGCAATCAACGCTCGCAACCGAAGTGGCCGCCCTTCCTCACGCTCACGACAAGAACACGCAAACCTGCGTTGTGGGAGGTACCAGACGTACAACTGGGTGGTGCAACCACCGGTCCACAATGCTTCTTGTAGGCAGGTTCTTTCATCAAGTTCCCGACGCAGAACAGCTAGTTTGGTCCGCCGAGCCCTGCCCAGATCGTCAAGCTAATGGAGCAGCACAACGTCAGTGGCAAGGGATCCGAAATGTTGACCGAAGCCACCAACAATGACGTCGTTACGGATTGCACCGAGGAATACAATCTGTCAGTGGTTTATGTTTATTTTACAGATTAAAAAAAAATATGAGGACTGGGGGATTGGGTTCGTGTTAGGCGTTTCATTTGACGAGAAATTTAAATAATAAATAAAATTCTTTCAAAATAAGAAAAAATGCTTTAATCAACCTCTCTGGTTGAATTCAAATTAATTTTGGATTCAACCAAAATAAAAAAGAAAACCAAAAAGTAAAAACAAGAATAAGAAGAAGCAGCTGTCAAAACTAATCCGTCCATTCCGTTTCGATTCCGTTTGAATTCCGCTTGAACCGATTTGCGGCGAAAACTCAAACGGAACCGGTTGTTGCGTTTGAAACGGAATGCGTTTTAGAATCTAAAACGAACACTGTTTAGAATTCGAATCGAACTTTTTTCGCTCAAGCGGAATTCTAAACGGAATTCAAACGGAACGTGCTGAGTGGGAAGGATTGACAGAAGTCTGGTTGGCGGAAATACCGTAGATGACTTGCAAAGTCAAGAACCGGGATTCGGTCTATTTGCCCGAAGGACCCGTAACCAGACAGACCGGCCTAGAAGTCTGTCGGACAGCAGGTAATTGCCGCCGTAAAACCAAGTGTGACCCAGTACTAATGTGATTCTAATGTGATTCCGTGATATTTCAGCTAAGCTCGCATACGATCCACTCGATGTCCCAATGGTTGATCTCAAACGTTTGGCCAAGCCCCCCATCGCTGCCAGATCCGCGCCGCCGATTTTGTGCCAGTTCGCCATTCGCAACGAGAGAAATGCCTTCTACAGCAAGTACCTCAGCCTAAGGAACCTCAACCTCGAGCACATCGGCTTCAACAACAAGAACCGCATTTTCATCAATGAGAATCAAACCCCAAGATCGCGAAATCCATACTGCTGCTATCAAGCTGAAGAAAGAAGGTCGAATCCAGCAAGTGTTCAGCAGAGATGGAGTTGTCCACGTCAAGTCTAGAGGAGGTCCTGCTGAAGCTTGCTACACCGTTGAACACCTGAGATCCTGCAGCAAATAATCCCTTTCCAACAAGCTACTCTTTTTCCTTCCATTCTTCCCTTGTATCCAATCCCCAAAATTCCCCCATGTTTTCTTCCGTCCTAAAAGCAAAAAAAAAAGAAATGCAAAAAAAAATCAAAAAAAAACAAAAAAAAAATTAACAAAATAAAAAAACGCAAAAAAAATACAAAAAAATAACTATTAAAAAGTCCGTAGGTGACACAAGCCAAGTGTCGCTGAGATAGAGGACTCAGCCGTAGGAGAAACCCGACTCCTTGTGGGTCGGTCGCCTGACCTACAATGCGTCCTGCGGTCACTCCGTAGGGGTGCGCAGGACGTGGTAGGTTAAGTGGTTACTCCGTAGGGGCGAGCTGAACCCCCGAGCCAGTGGAGGCCACTGACGGCTGTTCCAAAACAAACCCTTTTCCCTTTACGCTTTTCTTTTTCCTTCCCCAAATTTCTCCTATGAATCCGTTTCCCAGTTATCCTTGACTCCATTGTCCTCTCCTAAAAGTAAAAAAAAAACCAAAAAAAAACCAAAAAAAACAAAAAAAAATCAAAAAAATCAAAAACCAAAAAAAAAAATTAAAAAAATCAAAAAAAAAAACGCAAAAATACAAAAAAACTATTAAAAGTCCGTAGGTGACACAAGCCAAGTGTCGCTGAGATAGAGGACTCAGCCGTAGGAGAAACCCGACTCCTTGTGGGTCGGTCGCCTGACCTACAATGCGTCCTGCGGTCACTCCGTAGGGGTGCGCAGGACGTGGTAGTAAAAACCTAACCTCTGAGTGAGTTATTGCCAGCACCATTCACTAGTTTTTTTGGAGGAGTTCTTTGATATGTTTCTATGCTTTTTCAATTTAAAAATTATAGTTTTAGTTTTAGAATTAAGTTTATTTTCTCGAATGTTGAATCTGATTCTGTTGTTGTGTACAGGTTAGGTTTGCGCCTTCCTTTGATTTACCTTTATAATGGCTAGTTCAACAACTGGAAATGTCTCAGCTAACCAATATATAACAAGAGCTGGTGTAAATGCTGTGGGTCTCGTGGCGCAGGGGTAGCGGCTTCGGCTGCCGATCCCGATGATGCTATGAGACGCGGGTTCGATTCCCGCCTTATCCCCTAAGCTTCTATCGGATGGTGAAGTAAAACGTCGGTCCCGGTTTCTCCTGTCTCGTCAGAGGCGCTGGAGCAGAAATCCCACGTTAGAGGAAGGCCATGCCCCGGGGGGCGTAGTGCCAATAGTTTCGTTTTTTTGTTGTAAATGCAATCTTTGATAATACTAAACTAAACATTTGTCAAATCAACGTACAAAGCTTGTGTGCAAGAAATTTAGTTAAACTTGAAGAATTAAGACGAGTTTTCAAGGATAGTAAAGCGGATGTTGTTTGTTTTACTGAAACATGGCTTGATACCTCCATTACTGATTCTTTAATCGCAATTGATGGTTACAACTTGATACGAAATGATCGTAATAGACACGGAGGTGGCATTTGCGTTTATTACAGAGAAGGCCTTCAATGCAGAGTTGTCGAAAAATCAAAATCCGTACGTGAGACTAGTTCTACCGAATTTTTGTTACTTGAAATTGAATGTCTCAATGATAAATTGTTAATGGGAGTCTATTACAATCCCCCAACTGTTGATTGCTCTGAAATTCTTTCTGCACAAATTTCAAAATACTCAATGAAATATAAAGCTTGCTTCCTAATAGGAGATTTTAACACCGATCCAAATAGATCTGGCGCGAAATCAAAGCGCTTCAATGATGTTTTAAGTGGACTAGCTTTTCATTTTGCTAATAGGGAACCAACATATTTCTATCAAACAGGATGCTCTCTTCTTGATCTACTATTAACTGATTCCCCAAATCAAATTTCTAAATTCAACCAAGTCTCCATGCCAGGCATTTCTCATCATGATCTAATCCTAGCTTCACTTGAATTTTCTTTTACCATACCTGAAAATCGTTCTTATTATCATGACTATAATAATATTAATTATGCTGAATTAAATGAAGCCTTCAGCAGAATAAATTTGGCAAACTTTTTAAATTGTGCTGAGCCAGATATACTTTTAGAATTTTTCAATGTAAATATGCTAAATATATTTACGCAATTTGTTCCTTTAAAGGAGTTCAAAGAACGCAAAAATCCATGGTTCAATGCAGTCATTGAAAAGGCCATGATTGATAGAGATCTATCCTGAGCAATTCCATCTCAAATCAGGAATTTTTCTGGTACTTTTGTACCCGACCCTCTCCGATTTCAATAAAACTTTGTAGACATGTTATCCTAGGCCTATATAAGCCATTTTTGCGTATACAGAGCCAATTGTACTCGAAAATAACATTTGAGCAGGGCGTAAGTTATTTAGATATTTTTGTATTCTGTAATTTAAAAATGACTGTAACTCGAAGGCGTTGCATCGTACCAAAAAGTGGTCAAAGACAAACTTGTAGGAAATTGGACGGGCTTTCTGAAAAAAATACACTGAAAGAAAAATACACGCCACTTCTATGGGATTTTTAAATTTTTATGTTTAAAAGTTAATTTTTAAGGTGAAGTCACGATTTTTTTTTCGTTCAAATTTTTTGAGGAAATAGCCTAAAATGTGACAAAAAGACTCACGAAAAATGCAGGATGGTATGTCTCTCCTAAAAAAATACAATAATCATTTACTAAAACTGTTTTTTTGAAAAGTGGTCTAAACGTCAAAATTTTCAAAAACCAATCCAGCGTTTTAAGCGAAAATGGCGTTCGAATGGTGAACGCCCGAAATGTCAAAATCACGCAGTGGTACCAACATTACAAAAAAAAATGCCATGGCATGACAGCCGCATTTTTTTCTAATGTTGGTGCTACTGCGCGATTTTGACATTTCGGACGTTCAACATTCGAACGCCATCTTCGCTTAAAAACCTGGATACCAATAGTGTCTCCATATTGACCACTGTCCCAAGTCCAATCCTTGCGAAGTTACAGCGGTTTTAAAAATAAAAATGTTGAAAAAAACAGCTTTTTTGGTGGTTTTTGGCATTTTCTATATGACAGACTTGATTTTTCAGTCTCGAAAATATTTTTACCGGAAAGCTCGTCCAATTTCCTATAAGTTTGCCTTTGACAGCTTTTCAATTTGACTCGTTTTAATATTTACGTAGGATGATTTACCTTCCAGATTTTACCACACTGAAAAAAATATTCTGTTTTCAGTTATGTGCAATGTAATTAAGCTTATATCCGTAAGCTCATGCATCCAATTGAAAAGCTGTCAAAGGCAAACTTATGGGAAATTGGACGAGCTTTCCGGTAAAAATATTTTTGAGACTGAAAATGCAAAAAACCACCAAAAAAGCTGTTTTTTCAACATTTTTATTTTAAAACCGCTGTAACTTCGCAAGGATTGGACTTGGGACAATGGTCAATATGGAGACTTTTATGTAAAACTGTCTGGAGAATCGATTCCCATTATCGGTGTTTGAAAATTTTGACGTTTAGACCACTTTTTAAAAAAACAGTTTTAGTGAATGATTTTTGTATTTTTTTAGGAGAGACATACCATCCTGCATTTTTCGTGAGTCTTTTTGTCACATTTTAGGCTATTTCCTCAAAAATTTTGAACGAAAAAAATCGTGACTTCACCTTAAAATTAACTTTTAAACATAAAAATTGAAAAATCCCATAGAAGTGGCGTATTTTTCTTTCAATGTATTTTTTCAGAAAGCCCGTCAATTTCCATCAAGTTTGTCTTTGACCACTTTTGGTACGATGCAACGCCTTCGAGTTACAGTCATTTTAAATTACAGAATACAAAATATCTAAATAACTTACGCCATTCTCAAATGTTATTTTCGAGTACAATTGGCTCTGTATACGCAAAAATGGCTTATATAGGCCTAGGATAACATGTCTACAAAGTTTTATTGAAATCGGAGAGGGTCGGGTACAAAAGTACCAGAAAAATTCCTGATTTGAGATGGGATTGCTCTCCTATATGAACTGGAAACGTAGCAAATCCATTGAAGACAAAAATCATTTCAAAATTTTAAGAAATAGAGTAAACTCTTTAATCGAAAAAGCTAAATCTGATCATAGCAATCGCATTCTCAACACAAATGTTCCAAGTAAAAAACTATGGAGTAATATTAAAAACTTAGGAATAGCAAGTAAAACTAAATCTCCAGTTGTCTGCAACAGCTCAGTTGAAAATATTAACCAATATTTCTCTTCAAACTTGTCGCCTTCTCAAGGTGATTTTAACTCTAATTTAGCCGCTGTGGATGGTTTTCATTTCCGCGCTGTTGAAGACTATGAAATAGTGAATGCAATCTCTTCAATTACTTCTAATGCTACTGGATTGGATTTCAGGGCATTGTTTTGCAGGAGGAATCCGTCCACCGGTGGACGGATTGCAGGGTTTTGTTTTGCAGGAAGACGGATTTCTGGGCATTGTTTTGCAGGAAGATTCTGTGCACCGATGGACGGATTGCCTGGCCAAGTTGACAAGAGGAACTGGTCCACCGGTGGATGGATTTCGGGGCATTGTTTTGCAGGAGGAATACGTCCACCGGTGGACGGATTTCTGGGCATTGTTTTGCAGGAGGAATCCGTCCACCGGTGGCCTGATTTCTGGGCATTGTTTTGCAGGAGGATTCCGTGCATCGTTGGACGGATTGCTTGCCTAAATTTTGCTTAAATTTCTTAAATTCCAAAATTTCTAAAATTTCTAAAAAAAAATTAAAATTTTCTTAAACTTATAAATTTTAAAAAAATTTCAAAGTTTTCTTAAATTTCAAAGTTTTCTAAAATTTTTCTAATTTCTAAAGTATAAAAAATATATAAAATGTCTTTACTTACTTTAATTTCTTCAATTCCTTTAATTTCTAAATATTTATAATTTCCTGAATATCTTAAATTTCTAAAATTTCTAAAATTTCTAAAATTTCTAAAATTTCTAAAATTTTTAAAATTTCTAAAATTTCTAAAATTTCTAAAATTTCTAAAATTTCTAAAATTTCTAAAATTTCCAAAATTTCTAAAATTTCTAAAATTTCTTAAATTTCTTAGATTTCTTAAGTTTCTTAAATTTCTAAAATTTCTAAAATTTCCAAAATTTCTAAAATTTCTAAAATTTCTAAAATTTCTAAATTTTCTAAAATTTTTAAAATTTCTAAAATTTCTAAAATTTCTAAAATTTCTAGAATTTCTAAAATTTCTAAAATTTCTAAAATTTCTAAAATTTCTAAAATTTCTAAAATTTCTAAAATTTCTAAAATTTCTAAAATTTCTAAAATTTCTAAAATTTCTAAAATTTCTAAAATTTCTAAAATTTCTAAAATTTCTAAAATTTCTAAAATTTCTAAAATTTCTAAAATTTCTAAAATTTTTAAAATTTTTAAAATTTCTAAAATTTCTAGAATTTCTAAAATTTCTAAAATTTCTAAAATTTCTAAAATTTCTAAAATTTCTAAAATTTCTAAAATTTCTAAAATTTCTAAAATTTCTAAAATTTCTAAAATTTCTAAAATTTCTAAAATTTCTAAAATTTCTAAAATTTCTAAAATTTCTAAAATTTTAAAATTTCTAAAATTTCTAAAATTTCTAAAATTTCTAAAATTTCTAAAATTTCTAAAATTTCTAAAATTTCTAAAATTTCTAAAATTTCTAAAATTTCTAAAATTTCTAAAATTTCTAAAATTTCTAAAATTTCTAAAATTTCTAAAATTTCTAAAATTTCTAAAATTTCTAAAATTTCTAAAATTTCTAAAATTTCTAAAATTTCTAAAATTTCTAAAATTTCTAAAATTTTCATAATTTTGAAAATTTTGAAAATTTTGAAAATTTCGAAAATTTCTTAAATTTTTTTTTAATTTTTAAAGTTTCTTTAATTTTTTTAATTCCTTAAATTTCTTAATTTTTTTATAATTTCTTTAATTTTTAAATTTCTTCAATTGGGTCCTAAAATGAAGCTTAGATTGCTGATATTATTGTTTACAGCGATAAAGCTTATTTTTTAGAGTACTGTTTAGAGTTGAGAAGTAAATATTTTGGATTAAAGCAAGAACACAATTTGTTGTTTAAAGTTAGTTATATTTGAGTAGGGCGAACCTATTTTTGGGTTTACGTTTTTCTTATTGGATTCACGAACACATACAAACGGGTGTGGAACAGAGGGTACGGGAGAAGTTGAATTTGGTGAGAAGATTAGTCGGAATAAAGACTTAGAGACAACACGTCACCTGTTTCGAGTCTATCCTTTTTTTTTGCCTATCCGAAACCGAAAGTCGGTCCGTAATTCGCGGTTCGGGTTTGGCCGTCGGAAACTCCGCCTGCCACGGTTCGCTGGGAGCAAGTTCCAGAACAAATTAATGGTGCCGAAACCCGGGAGTTGAAACTCCACGTCGTCGGAATCCGGGTTGCACGTGGTACGAGTTCGGAGTTGTGGCCACGTTTTTCTCGCTGGATTTGTCGCGGTGACCAATTGGACACCGGTTTTCTCGTCGTGGCCAGCAGCTCGATCGTCCGCCGCAGGATTCAACCAACTTTCGAGAACTTCCAGTCGAAGCCGTAGCAGTTTGGAGTCGAAGGCGTAGCAGTTTGGAGGTTAGGCGAAGCAGGGTAGCAGTTTGGAGGTTAGGCGAAGCACGTGTTTGTAGAGAAGCCGATGGCCGGAAGAGGCAGTCGAAAGAAGGCCACGCCGAAGGCGGCGGCGCAGTCCGGCGGTCTGCAGCATCGAACCCTGTTGAGGAAGCGCAGTAACATTTTGGGCTCTGCTAACTTGATTCAGGACTTTCTTACCAATTTCCGAGATGATCAAGTAACCCAAATTCCGCTGCGGATTCAGCGCTTGGATGAACTTTGGGAACGGTTCGAAGACGTGCAAGACGAGATTGAGGTTATCGAAGGTGCTGAGGATGACTATTCGCAGCAGCGTCAACAGTTCCACGACCAATACTTTGTGCTTAAGGCGGCCCTCGCGGACAAGATCCCGGAGCCCGCTGTCGTCGTTCCCGTGCCTGCCCCGCTCGCCCACCATGCTGCTGGGAACCAGATATCTGTCAAGCTGCCGGAGATTAAGCTGCCGGATTTCTTCGGGGAGTACGAAGAATGGACCGAGTTCCGAGATATATTCAAGTCCCTAATCCATGCGAACATGCAGTTGACCGCTATACAAAAACTGCACTATCTGCGCAGCTCGTGCAAGGGTCATGCTTCGCGACACATCGCGGGACTGGAACTCAACGCCGACAACTACGAAATAGCGTGGAACATTTTGTGGGATCGTTACGAGAACAAAACCTATCTCGTAAAACAACACCTGTCGGCCATGTTTCGAATCCCTTCTCTTCGGAAGGAATCAGCAGCTAACCTCTCGGACCTTGCAGACGAGTTTAATCGCCACGTGGGAATTTTGGACAAGCTCGAGTCTGCGGACGCCCACTGGAACTCTCTGCTAGTCGAACGTTTGAGCAGCTTGTTGGATGAAAAATCCCGCATGGAGTGGGAATCGGAGTGTAAGGACAAGGTGGCCCCCACCTACCAAGAACTCCTCGATTTCATTCACAAACGTTCTCGTTTGCTCCGGTTGTGCAAACCCAATCTCGAATCCTCCAGTAGCCTGAGCAAACCAACGAAGGCCAAGCAATCCTCCTCCCATGTTGCTTCCGAACACGTGCCCAAATGTGTGCAGTGCAAGCAGGCTCACCAGCTGATCGAGTGCGAGGCGTTCCTTCAACTGTCACCAAAGCAGCGGCTCGAGTTGGCGAAGGAGAAGCGCCTTTGCATCAACTGCTTGAAGGGAGGACATATGGCGAAGGAGTGCAAGCGTGGCAGCTGCAGAACCTGTGCGAAGAAACATCACACGCTGCTGCACCTGCCTCCACTGAAACCAGCAGCAGCAGAGGACGATCTAGCCACTTCGCAGTCATGCACTGCCGTATGTTCGCCGCCTGTTGCCACGCAGGCCACAATTTCGCGCGCGGTCTCGTTAGCACCACCGTCGGTGCAGTCGCGTACCTCGTCGCAGACACTCGCGTCGTTTTCGAATTCGGTCGTCTCCCCGTCGCCAGTGTTAACCGATCGCATCGGTTCTGAACCACTCCAAATTGCCCCGCAAGTCGCCCCGCCGTTTTCCGCCCAAGCGAGCAAGCCTGCAGACACCACCGTGTTTCTCGCAACTGCTGTCATCCGCGTCCTGGACGTACATGGCCGTTACCAGCAGGCAAGAGCTCTGCTCGACAGCGGCTCCCAGTCAAACTTTGTGTCTGAATCGCTGTGCCAGAAGTTGGGATTGAAACGCACACGAATCAATCTGCCGATCTGCGGAATTGGCCAAGCCACCGTGAACGTGCACTACAGTGTGCAGTTGGCTTTTGCATCTCGTTTCGCCAAATATGAACGTGAACTGACCTGTTTGGTGCTACCCAAGCTCACCGTGTGCTTGCCGAGTCGACACGTCGACGTCTCTCGTTGGTCGATCCCCTAATTTGCCTCTCGCTGATCCCCAATTTAACATTCGCCAGGGGGTTGATCTGATAATTGGCGCTGAACTGTTCTTCGACCTGCTCGAAAGTAACCAGATTCTTCTCGCTGACGACCTCCCACTCCTGCAGAAGACGCAACTCGGTTACGTGATTTCCGGCAAGTGTTCCTCGTTGTCGACAGCCCCGCTGGTATGCCACCTCGCCACAGAAGAGGATCTCAACGCTAAACTTGAACGCCTGTGGGAGGTCGAGAATTTCGACGTCGGCAAGGTGCTGACACCGGAACAACAGCTGGTCGAGGACCACTTCAAGCGTACCGTCTCAAGGAGCAACGACGGGCGGTACATGGTGCGGCTCCCACTGCGAGAAGAACTGGTTTCGCTAATCCCAAACTCGTACGCCACGGCGGAGCGGCGATTTTTGGCCATGGAAAAACGACTGTCGGCTGATGAGCACCTCAAGGAGGAGTATCAGCGTTTTATGGATGACTACGAGCGGCTAGGGCATATGGAGAAGTGTTCACGCGTCGCGGGCCCGCAGTTCTTCCTCCCCCACCATGCCATCCAACGTCCTGGAAGCAGCACCACCAAAACGCGCGTGGTGTTCGATGGTAGCGCCAAAGGGTCTGGAAGGTTCTCGCTGAACAGCATTCTGCACACTGGGCCAACGGTGCAACCACCGCTGCTGTCGACTATCCTGAACTTTCGGCTGCCAAAATTCGCCTTCACAGCTGACGCTGAGAAGATGTTCAGACAAGTCTGGGTTCACCCGGAGGACAGAAAGTGGCAACAAATCATCTGGCGCAAGAACCCGACCGAAACCCTGCAGATTTACCAACTAAAGACGGTGACCTACGGTTTGGCCAGTTCTCCGTTTCACGCAGCCCGTGTGCTGAACCAGCTCGCTGAGGACGAAGGCCATCGATATCCAATTGGAGCGCAGATCGTGGGAAAGCGGTTTTACGTCGATGACGTACTGGCGGGGGCGGATACTCTCGAGGATGCAGACGAAGCTTGCCATCAGGTGCGAGAGCTGTTCCAGCTGGCCGGGTTCTCTTTGAGGAAGTGGAGTGCATCGCATCCCGACATCCTGCAGCGCATCCCACAAGACCTCTGGGAAAGCAGCCCCACGAAGGAGATCGGCGAGCCGGATTTTGCCAAGGCACTTGGGTTGCTGTGGGACCCGCGTGCCGACTGTTTTCGCTTCAAGATTCCCACTTTCCCCGAGCTGGCCGTAACAACAAAGCGCATCGTGGTGTCGGAAATGGCTCAACTCTTCGATCCTGCTGGGTGGATGGGCCCAGTGCTGATGAGCGTGAAAATCTTCGTGCAACACCTTTGGGCCACCAACAAGGGTGGGACGACCCACTCTCTCCAGAAGACGATCGGTGGTGGAAGGACTTCCGCCGCGAAATTCCTATGCTGCAACAAGTGGAAGTGCCAAGACGCGTCATCGGGAACACTACTCGGAACTACAAGCTTCACTGTGTGTGTGACGCCTCAACCAAGGGTACGGTTGCTCAGTCTACGTTGTGGGGCCGGACGAAAAGGGAAAAATGCAGAGCCGGCTTTTGATCTCGAAGTCCCGTGTTGCACCGGTCTGCGGTCAAACCGTTCCCCGCCTGGAGCTGTGCGCTGCCCTACTTGGAGCGGAGCTGGTCAATCTACTGTTGGAAACTACTGACTTCGTCGGACCAGTGACCTTTTGGAGTGATTCGACGGTCGTTCTGCACTGGCTGCGGAGCCCACCTGTAACCTGGAAGGTGTTCGTGTCGAATCGGATTGCGGAGATACAGCGGCTCACCAAGGACGATACGTGGCGGCACGTGCCCACGGAGATGAACCCAGCGGACCTCATCTCGAGGGTTTGCGCCCCAGCCAGCTTTTGGATCAACCGCTGTGGTGGTACGGCTGTTCGTTTTTCACCAACCTCAACGAGCCGTGGCCCCCAGTAATGCCGACCCTCAGCCTGGCAGCCCTTGCAGAAATGGACCTGGAGCGACGACAAAGCGTAGCATTGGTGGCCACCAGACCGGACGAGTCCATTTTTGAGCGGCAATCGGAACTTGGCAAGCTGCTGAAACTCGTGGCCTGGTGCAACCGGTTTTGCCAGAACGCTCGGCGACCGGAAGAAGAGCGGCTGTCGGGCAAGTTGGAGCCGAGCGAAGTGGACGGGGCGCTGAAGCTTCTTGTGCGGGCCGCACAGAGAACCTCGTTCCCGAAAGAGATCCAGGAGTACGAGAAGCACGGAAACCAAGGGACCTCGTCGGTGCCACGTGAGCCTAAATCTCCACTGAAGAACTTGAACCTGTTCCTCGACCCCCAAGGAATTTTGCGCATCCACAGCCGTCTGTCGAATCGTGATGTTGCCTACGACTCAAAATACCCGATGCTGTTGCCGGCCAAGCACAAGTTGAGTACATTAATCGCCAGATCTTTACACTTGCAGACGGCACACTCTGGACCATCCGCTCTGCTTGCAACGATTCGACAAAGATTTTGGCCGCTACGAGGACGCGACTTGGTACGTCGCGAGGTGAAAAGCTGTATCACCTGTTTTCGGTGCCGCCCGCCAGTTCCTCAGCAACAAATGGCACCACTCCCGGCAGTTCGGACCACGCCTACTCGAGTGTTTGCCAACTCTGGACTGGACTACTGCGGGCCGTTTCTCGTGCGTCCGTTGTATGGGAGAGGTGCAAACGTGAAAATGTACGTTGCGGTTTTCGTGTGCCTGTCGGTGAAAGCGGTTCACCTCGAGGTCGTCCCCGACTTGACGACAACCGCGTGCATAAACGGGATCAAGCGCTTCGTCGGGCGCCGCGGCCGTCTGATCGAACTCCGGTGCGACAACGCGACTGCTTTCGTCGGTGCAGATCGCGAGTTGAAGGAGCTCCGTAAACGCTACCTTGAGCAGTTTCGTACGGCCGAGTGGGAGAATTACTGCCTGGACAGCGGGATCACCTTCCGATTCATTCCGCCGAGATCCCCACACTTCGGCGGCTTGTGGGAAGCCGGAGTGAAGTCCTTCAAGCACCACTTTCGGCGCATTTTTGGTGGAAGGTCCTGCACCGTGGACGAGTTGACTACCGCCGTAGTTCACATCGAGAGCATCCTGAACTCCCGCCCACTCACGCCTCTCACAGACCATCCGGACGACCTGGCTATCCTGACTCCTGGGCACTTTCTGATCGGGGAACCCATGTTCTCGATCCCAGAACCCGATTACACCAGTGCCCCGCTCAACCGAATCACTCGTCTGCAGGAAACGCGTCGCTCTGTCCAGGATTTCTGGAAGGTTTGGTCCAGGGATTACATCAGCCAACTCCACCAGCGGTCCAAGTGGAGAACCGCAACCAAGAACGTGCAAGAGGAGCCCTGGTGTTGCTCAAGTCCATAGACCTGCCACCGTTTCTGTGGAATGTCGGAAGAATCACCAAAACGTTTCCTGGCGCAGATGGACTGGTGCGAGTAGTCCTGGTGCGAACGGCTCATGGAGAGTACAAGCGCGCCGTCACCGAAGTTCGGGTTCTACCGATCGACCAACCGGCCGACGATGTCGAGGACAAGGCGGTTCCGGAGGCAGCCGAGAACGAGGAAGGAGACAAGCAGGAGGATCCAGATGCAGCTGAGAACGACGATGAAGGTGTCCAGGCGGTTCCAGAGACAGCGGGTTGAAAGGCGCTTTCAACGGCCCCCGGGATGTTTAGAGTTGAGAAGTAAATATTTTGGATTAAAGCAAGAACACAATTTGTTGTTTAAAGTTAGTTATATTTGAGTAGGGCGAACCTATTTTTGGGTTTACGTTTTTCTTATTGGATTCACGAACACATACAAACGGGTGTGGAACAGAGGGTACGGGAGAAGTTGAATTTGGTGAGAAGATTAGTCGGAATAAAGACTTAGAGACAACACGTCACCTGTTTCGAGTCTATCCTTTTTTTTTGCCTATCCGAAACCGAAAGTCGGTCCGTAATTCGCGGTTCGGGTTTGGCCGTCGGAAACTCCGCCTGCCACGGTTCGCTGGGAGCAAGTTCCAGAACAAGTACAATGACCCTTTGTACGACCACAAAGAGTTTAAAATGGATTTTTAAATAAATTTTGAAAAATTAACCTCGCGGTCCTTCTTGATAGAAAAGCTCCTACTTGACAGCTTGTTCCAAGGGGACCATAGTTAATCCATCGAAAAAATGTTGTCTTGTCAAAAAAAAATTTGCATTAAAATGAAAAAAAGTGATCAGAAATGGTTTTTAATCGTATTTTTTACCGTTGTACATAAAAATTGACATAGGGCTTTAGTACCCAATTTCCTAAATTACTAAATTATTTCTTTAATTTCTCATATTTCTTGAATTATTTATTTTTAAATTTCTAAAAACTTTAAATTACTTAAATACTTAATTACTTAAATACTTAAATTTTTTAAAATTCATAAAAATTTTCCAATTTTAAGTCCACTCTATAGAGAATTTGCAACTAAGCTAAAAGACACATGTCGCCACCTACAAATAGCGTAAACCTATGATTTTTTTAAAAATGTGTTTTTTCCTTCATAATCAACATTTTTATTAAACTTATGCCGGATTCGGTTGAGAAAAATTATTTCCAACAATTTGGTGTACAACTTTCCAATATTTGTTTGATTTTTCTATGAGAAAACTGTAAATTTAGAAAAAGATAGAAATTTGGACTATTTGGCAAGAAAGTCTGTCAAAAATCAATAAAAATTGTTGAATATACGTTAACACATCTGTTATCAACTATAAAACTGTTTGTTTCATTGATATATATGGGGAAACTCATTTTTAGTGTTCCAAAACATGTTTTTTTTTAAAAAAGTCACAAATTTTTGCGCGCCTAAAAAATGATGTTCATTATTTTAAAGCAAAAAACATTTCTCGTCTTTTGCAACCAGTTTCATTAAGATTGATGCAGGGAACCATGAGAAATAAGCGATTTTGTTCTTCAATCCAGCAGAAAGAAATACGATTTTTGGCAAGTAACCTCATTTTGGCGCCACCTACATTTGAAACACAGTCGCGCTGCAAAACCTCAATTATCTCTCATCTTTTTTGCATGATTTTTCGCAACGAACATGAGGCAAATGGTTTTATTTAATTAAATTATGCGCTAGTCTAATCATACGCCTTTTTGAAAAAGATTTATTGAACAACATCAGCTTATTTCAAAAGTTATTCTGGAGTTCCGATCGCCACGCAATGCTGCTTTGTTTACGTTTGAATCTGTCATTTTCCATCCTTCGTTAACTTGCATGCAAGTGTTCCTTATTCCGGAAAGTCGATTTTGGGGTTGTGTCTAAACTAAATGAAGTAACGCAAGCCACGAGCATCGAGTTGGTTCGATGCTCGTGCTCTCGATGTCGTTGCACAATCCATGAAAATCCAGCCTTATAGTCAATCATTATTCGTTAGAGGCATTTCAACCTGGAATCTATTACCTTTAAGTATCAAAACAAGTATGTCTATACCTTATTTCAAGCGCAAACTCCTGGCCGAACTCAACAACCCGAATCAGTGATACATTTGAGAAAATGTGTAGTAAATTTGAGAAAATTAGCATTAATTTATTTAAGTTAAGTGAAATTGAATAACTCCATCACTAAGTGAATTCTCGCCACAATGTAATGAATTAAAAGGCAAGTGCCTTATATTACATGAATAAACAAACAAATAATAATAATAATAATAATAATAATAATAATGTGTCCTGTGAAAAGGACCCCTCAATGCACAGTGGTTCAAAAGGCTGTTTTGACGAACTTAATTGTTTAGAGCAAAAAGTAAGCATTTTCGTGCTTTGACATGTTCTACAACTATGTTCAGCGTTGTCATGACCTACTTTTGGTGAAATTTGTTTTTCAAAATACTCATCACAGCAGGCTATGGAATTTCTCTTTTGACAGTTAAGAGATAGAGCTTTGGTGTCTTCGGCAAAGTTGTAGGGCTGAAAATTTCCACAAACTTTGTCGAAGACGCCAAAGCTCTATCTTTGCGTTGAATACCAGTTTTGGAACCTTTTTCATAAATACCTGCCAAAAAACAGTTTTCTGACTAAAACTATGTTAAACTTTGATTTTAGACGATTACAATGTTCAGAAGAGTTGTTAGTAATATCAAAACAAACAACTTTGTCGAAGATGCCAAATTGATAGGAGCTATATGTTATGAGTTATAGCAAGATTTCGTGATAATTTAGCTAGTTTTCGAGCTCGGTATACAAAGCCTCGGGCAAATTTGTATTTGTAGGCCAGACTCTTGTGAAAATTTTGATGTATTGGAAGTCTATTTTTGAGGCTATCCAGTGTATTTTTGGGAATATCTCTGAAAAAAAAATCCCTTCCAAAATAGCTTATCGGCGAATCTAGACATCTAGTCATTGTCATAACGTTGGTGTTGCAAAGACAATAAATTATTTCAAACATTCATATTTATTAGCCAATAAGTTCCAAAGATAGACTTCCAATACATCAAAATTTTCACAAGAGTCTGGCCTACTGGTCTGGTCTGGTCCGAATAAATCGCAAAAATAGCTTATGTGCCTTAAATGTGTCCTAAATGCATTTAAATAGTCATCAAAAATAAAATAAATTAAAATGCTTGGAAATCTATGACCGTAAACCTTCGGACGAATGATTCACCCGACATTTTGTAGTGGAATAGTCATACTTGAAGCCTATTGTATGGGGTTTTGCCCAAATTTGCCCGAGGCTTTGTATACCGAGCTCGGAAACTAGCTAAATTATCACGAAATCTTGCTATAACTCATAACATATAGCTCCTATCAATTTGGCATCTTCGACAAAGTTGTTTGTTTTGATATTACTAACATTTCTTCTGAACATTGTAATCGTCTAAAATCAAAGTTTAACATAGTTTTAGTCAAAAAACTGTTTTTTGGCAGGGATTTATGAAAAAGGTTCCAAAACTGGTATTCAACGCAAAGATAGAGCTTTGGCGTCTTCGACAAAGTTTGTGGAAATTTTCAGCCCTACAACTTTGCCGAAGACACCAAAGCTCTATCTCTTAACTGTCAAAAGTTAGAAATTCCATAGCCTGCTGTGATGAGTGTTTTGAAAAACAAATTTCACCAAAAGTAGGCCATGACAACGCTGAACAAAGTTGTAGAACATGTCAAAGCACGAAAATGCTTACTTTTGCTCTAATCAATTAAGTTCGTCAAAACAGCCTTTTGAACCACTGTGCAATGTTTGACCCTTAGTGTCATCCCTGGTCGACGGAGTGCCGTCGAAGCCGGACGTTTCGGACGCTTCCGTGATGTCCCCGTGGAACCCAACAACCCCGATGTGTCCACGTCCTTGGTGCTCGATTACGGGCAATGTTCCGGCCAACCGTCAACACCGGCCGAAGACCCAATCCGTCACCATTTTGGGTGGAGCACAGGACGTTCGGACGGGTCCACCAGAAGCCGCGCGCATCAACCGCTACCGAGTTCCAGGATCGGGAACCGTGATCCGTGTAAGCGACCGAAGGTCGCGTAACCATCATCCGGAGGAGATTGCTGGAAGGAGGAGAATCTGGGAGATCGTCGAGCTGCTGGGGCCCCAAGAAACCGGAAGGAACAGGTCAGATAGATAATAAGAAAGTGGGAAAGTTGAGGATAGGAAAGGGGTAGGAAGTTAGTAGGAGGAAGTGGGAAAATAAAAGTGTGCACAAAAGTTAAATAAAGTGGTGTTTCGTTTGGTACCGTAAACTGGGGTCAATCGGGACACATGGGGCGAATTGGGACAGCAGTTTTAACCATGTTGGAGCACAATATTTTGATTTTTCTGGTTGGTTTCGGTTAGAACAGACTCAGGCCAACAAAATGTGTACATCCATTTCCAAATTTAAAAGCTTTAAGTGCTCTAGAAACTGCTGTCCCTATTCAGACTGTAGTCCCGATTCACCCCAGATTACGGTAGCTCAAGTGTTTTCCTGTGTCCGATTAGTCTAGTGTGGATAAGCGTGCCGACCTTGAGGTGTTTTTGTAGAGTCCCTGTATAGATGAAGGTCTCGGCTAAACCGAAAGTTACAAAGTTGCATCGGATAAACTGTTTTTGACTGCGGGAGGGAGTGCGTTTCAATGCACTACTCCTCTGACGAACATAGTGCAACCGTATCCTGCTGTCCGATTCGCTGGTACGACCAAGTTCCGTAGACGTTGGCTTCGTGAAAGGATGAGTTTCTGGGAGAGTGCTGGTGGTGTTTGGGACGACAACAGGTTTCTCAAAAACAGACAGGATCGGTAAGCGAATAGGTTTAGCATCGGACATCCAACGAAGTTCTTTTGAAGGTGGCTCACGTGGTCGCGCCTCCGTAATCCGTAAACGTAGCGTACGCAGCAGTTCAGGGCCACGCGTAGTTGGTTGAACAGGCTCTACGAAAGACGGACAAAGAAAACGTCGGAGAACAGAAAGTGAGGCAGGACAAGGGCTTTGAACAGCTTCAGTTTTGTCGCCACGGGTGCAGTCGGTGTGCAGCTGTAGAGTGTGCGAAGGCCAGCATAGATTTTGCCACACTGCTGTGACACAAGACCGTCCCACTGCAGGTCGCTTTGAAAGATGAATCCTAGGTTGCTTGCACGCTCCGTCCATTGAATTTTCTTACCGTTCATTTCGATGCGCAGATCAGGAACCAGGGCAGCTCTTCACGCGAGTCCAGAGCAGCTTTGAAGGGATATTTGCGTCCAGGTAACCACCGAGAAACGTCTTTTTCGCCCGTTCAATGACTGAGTTCGCACGATTTCGCAGCGTTTTGTACGTACGTCGCTTCAGGTCCTTTACGTCCGACGCAGCAGTTCTCCAATCCTTGTACGCCAGGTTTCGTTCTAGAATTGCTCGTTGAACATCAGCTGTAAACCATCTATTCGGTGTATTGCGCCGAGAGTTCGTCCGAAGCGGAAAACAGGTGTCGTGCACTATTTTGAGTTGCAGTGGATTTGCTACAGAAAATGTTACATTTGATAACAGTTTATGCAGCAAGCTCATAGCTCAATTTTGCCCGCGTGTGAACATGTCAGCGATCTGCAGTTCTCACCAACACATATAATGCTGGCGCGTCCTCGAGCAACACTCCAGAGAGAACATTATGTTCGCGCTCTGTCCCTCACAATTCATCAAGTGTCCATGGCGCGGTGGTAGCGTGCTGAATCAGCAACCTAGAAGTTGATGGTTCAATCCTCGTTCTGTTAAGGGTTTTTTTTTGTGAAATACAATTAATCAGCCGTCGGTAATGTCGATAATTGTCGGTAACGGACAAAAATGTCATACCCCTATATCGCAAAAAATGCATGAGGACTAGGGTGCCCAGAATATGGGACGTTTTTTTCAAAACCTCGCTCCACAAGCTGATTATTGTTCCTTGAGCTAATTTAGGACTCTGGGCCAATCTGTGCAAAATCGGACAACGTTTACCCATTGATCTTGTATGAAAAAAATCGCAAAATGTATGAAAACCCCAATTTTCTTACGGTTCAGTCTGCACGGTGCGCTACTTCCATCCAAATATTCCCAAAAGTGAGATTCTCATTCAATTTCTTCAAAAGATACAGATTTTTTTATTTTCATTGCTGCCAAATTTGTATGGAGAACTATATGGACAAACTAATGATACAAAATTGCTTAGGCACCAAAAAAGTTTCAGACGGATTAAAAAAAAAATATTAAAATTAAAGAATAAAGACCGATTTTGTATAGAATTGCTTGGCTGTACAAACAAAAGTTATGTGAAAATAATCGAAAAAATCGATTTCGTGTCTTTGGCAAAGTTGTAGACAAATAACTTGAATCTCTCCTCTCCTAAGTCTCCTAAGTGTGAAGGTATGGCATAGAGAGAGGGCACCGAATACCTATATTTATACACTTAGAATTGTTTGCGTCCGCCTCGGGATTCGAATCGGCGACCTCTGGATTGTGAGTCCAGTGCGCAGTCGGATTAATTCTAATAGAGAAGTTTAATAAATTTGCGTTATTTTTCAGATACATCTCGATTGCAGGAGTAGAAGATGGTTGGAAAGTCATTAGTAAAATGCAGGTAAAAGTTCAATACATGATTTTTCATCGCACACATCTGTTCCTTACCCTTCCTAATATTTAACATATATTTTTTAAGGTTCGGGGAGCCCCCGCGATAGCGATCGTTGGGTGTTTGTCGCTGGCTGTTGAAATTTATAACGAAACATTTATAACAAAACAAATGTTCAAGCAGGAGATAGAAGGAAAATTAAACTATTTGGTATCGGCACGACCAACTGCTGTCAACATGAAATTAGCAGCGGATGATTTAATCGGTATGGTGAATGATTGGGTCGAAAAAAGTGTAATTTCTGTAACAGAAATCAAGGAAAGGTCTGTTAATATTAATTATTTTAACTGATGAATTTTGGGATACATTCATTGGTTTCTACAGATTCATTCATGAAATAGAGGCTATGCTCGAGAAAGACATTTCCAACAATATGGCAATAGGAACGTTTGGTGCCGAAAGAATCCTTAAAGATGTACCTTCTGGAAGTTCCCTTCAGCTCCTTACACATTGCAATACAGGATCACTAGCTACAGCAGGGTATGATGTTTAGTGTATAAAGGTTCAATTAGTTTCACACATCCTTATAATCGAATCGAACACACTGGTGTTCATATTAATTAAAATTATGAAGATTAATTTTTGTGAGTGTAAATTTTTTCCGGATTTTGCAGGTACGGCACTGCTCTTGGAGTAATTCGCAAAATTTTTGATCAAAACCGATTGGGTACATATTTTAACCATATTTTTTCATAAGAAACTTGGTCGATCCTTTATAACATTTTATGATGTTCCAGAACATGTATTTTGCACCGAAACCAGACCATACAATCAAGGAGCTCGTTTAACTGCTTACGAGTTTGTACATGATAAAATACCAGCAACTCTGGTTTTAGATAGCATGGTTGCCTCGCTTTTCAAGTCTCGAAAAATAGCAGCTGTAGTCGTAGGAGCTGACCGTGTTGCTTCCAATGGAGACACAGCTAACAAGATCGGAACATACCAAATTGCGGTGGTTGCAAAGCATCACGCTGTGCCTTTCTACGTAGCAGCGCCGAGCACGTCGATTGACTTTGAAATTTCCGAAGGAGATCGTATTGAAATTGAACAACGCCCGGATCGCGAAATGACACACATCGGAGAACATAGAATAGCAGCTCCAGGTTGGTAAAAGCATAGAATAGGTATAGGTAGGTACCTGTTCTATGGTAAAAGCTAGATAATTTAAATATTTGAAAAGAATACTGTATTCATTTGGTGCAGTGATGCTGATGGTTCAAATCAATAGCGTTTCAGTCAACGCTGTTGGTTGATAAAAACGCACTGTGTAGAGGATAGATTGATGTAACACTGAGTTAGGGAGGTAATAAAGTCGATATATATATATATATTACCTATAGGTAGGCAACGACCGGTAACCATCTAAGTCCCGAAGACATGATACATGGCTCGAGAAACCGATCAATCTGACTAAGCCTCTCTACATAATCGACCAACAAGGGCCCATAAAAGGTTGTTATTTGTGAAATTTCATATTATTTGATAAATTGTGTCTGCTCAATAAATGAACACTGTTTAATTTTTTAAATTAAATATGTCTTTATTGAACTTTCTTATAATAATTACATTTCATTTACATTCTAAGTGGTATGGCTAAATGCTCTTCATCTTTGTTATATTTTTCGTTTTATTATTAACTATTCACATTCATTTATTTACTTCAAATTGTTTTACATTTTTGCATTGAATCGAATACATTTGGGTAAAAAGAAAAAATCACTTCAACAACTAATCCTAACTTAAAACTAAAACACGTTAATTAATCCACCCTCGGATGGTTGGTGCCTTCCTCAAATTTAAAGGGTGCTATCCAAAATAGACACAAAAGGGCGGTGTTTTTCAGTGTTTTATCAATTTGACTAATTATTCATACCACTAGATTGGGTAGTCAGATCTTCATATTGCAGGGCACTTATGTACTTACAACTTATGATAGGGATCTCCAATCCATTTCGTGCTCATTGAAAAGGACTTTTAATTACCTATCCAAAGACTGGTCGCATGATGGATCCGGACAACGTTTTCATCAAAATATCTAAGATCCGGCCTACAAAAAGTGCATAAATAACACTTAAGTGCTTATAACTTTTGATAGGGTTATCAGATCTTCAATGGACTCGTTGGAAAGATCTTTCAAATACCTTTCTGAAAATGTATAGCATGACGGCCTTTCTTACAAAAACCACCCTTTTACAATCTTGCGAACTTAAGTCAAAACCGTTTTTTTATCATAACTTTTGAAGTACTTTACTAAACATAATGGTATGAAAATATGACCTATGGGACCTATAGACGGATCTAAATACACAAATCCAGATAAAATTGGTCAAGCCAGTTCCGAGAAAAGTGAGTAAGAAAAAAATCTACGTCCATCCACACACACAGACATTCAAATTTGATTCTGAGTCGATATGTATACGTGAAGGGCCTATTTAAGAAGCTCATTTTTCGAGTGAATTTATTGCCTTTCCTCCATGAGGTGAGGAAGGCAAAAACTAAATTCATTGTAATATTTAAAATCATTAGAACGAGTAAACTACGAACTGTATTATAAGATAAATCCTCCAAGCGTTCTTACTTGTTTCGCACGAGTTTTGCAACCACGCAATGTTGTTGTCATCTCGATGAAAATGTTCAGAAGTTCTTGTGGTGAAAATAGGTCACTACTGAGCAATTCTCTACGAAATCGGTCTTTTTTCTTCAATTTTAATATTTGTATTTTTTAATCCGACTTTTTTGGTGCCTTCGGTATGCCCAAAGAAGCCATTTTGCATCATCAGTTTGTCCATATCATTTTCCATACAAATTTGGCAGCTGTCCATACAAAAATGATGTATGAAAATTCAAAAATCTGTATCTTTTGAAGGAATTTTTGATCGATTTGGTGTCTTCGGCAAAGTTGTAGGTATGGATACGGACTACACTGGAAAAAAATAATACACGGTGAAAAAAAATTGGTGATTTTTTTATTCAACTTTTTATCACTAAAACTTGATTTGCAAAAAAACACTATTTTTAATTTTTTTTATTTTTTAATATGTTTTAGAGGACATAAATTGTAAACTTTTCAGAAATTTCAGGTTGTGCAAAAATCATTGACCGAGTAATGAATTTTTTAATCAATACTGATTTTTTCAAAAATCGAAATTTTGGTCGCAAAAATTTTTCAACTCTATTTTTCGATGTAAAATTGAATTTGCAATCAAAAAGTACTTTAGTGAAATTCTGAATTTTTTTGGAAAAATCAGTATTGATTAAAAAATTCATAACTCGGTCAATGATTTTTTGCACAACCTGGAAATTTCTGAAAAGTTGGCATTTTATGTCCTCTAAAACATATAAAAAAATAAAAAAAATTAAAAATAGTGTTTTTTTGCAAATCAAGTTTTAGTCTAATCTAATCTAATCAGACCCTAGCGCAGCCAATCTTTCGAAGGGATCCTGGAGAGTGCCTTAGGTTAGATGACGCCTAGCAATCTTCTTGTCATTTATTAACATTTGTAGTGCACCATTGCATCGGAATACATGGAAACATCACAAGCGTTAAAGCGGCCAGGCCTACTGCGTAAAGCCGTATCGCAGAGATGACTCGTAATTGGGTTGAGTTTGAGCACTGAGTGTTCGAACAACAACACAATTCTGAATCGACAGGGGAGGAAGAAGCGTGGGGACACACCACCATACGCTCCGAGATTTTTTTTTGGTTGTATTCGTTGGGAGCACCATGCTAAGAAGGTTTGGTACTCCGGGACCCTCGGGGATGGGTCATTGTATTTCCACGAATGCCCTGGACACTATTTGCCGTGGTTATAGCGCCACAACTCGCTCTCTTTTTTTTTTTTGCAAATCAAGTTTTAGTGTTAAAAAGTTAAATAAAAAAATCACCAATTTTATTTTTTTTTTTTATCGTGTATTATTTTTTTCCAGTGTAGTCCGTATCCACCTGCAACTTTGTCGAAGACACCAAATCGATCAAAAAATTCCTTCAAAAGATACAGATTTTTGAATTTTCATACATCATTTTTGTATGGACAGCTGCCAAATTTGTATGGAAAATGATATGGACAAACTAATGATTCTTGGTAGAATGGTCGCCGCCGCAATTGAAGCATTTCGCTTCGATGTTCTCGTCGATTATTTCGCAAGCTTGAGTTTTGTGCTCACCTCCGCAGGTTGCACAACGACTCTTGATGAAACAGTTCCTTCCACCATGTCCAAACTGCAAACAGTTCGAAACTTGGCCCAGAGATAGTTGACAGTCATATGAAGCAAAAAACACCTTTATCTCGAAATGCATATTTTTTAAAGTGCTGAAATTGTATTGATTTTATGGATTTTCTTTGAAAAAATCGGAAATAACATTTTAAAATGGCTGTATCTCCAGAACTACATCAGCAAACCTTCTGAAACTTGGCCCAGAGATGCTTGACAGTCATATGAAGCAAAAAACATCATTATCTCGAAATGCATATTCTTTAAAATGCTGAAATTAAATTGATTTCATGGATTTTCTTTGAAAAAATCGGAAATAACATTTTAAAATGGCTCTATCTCGAGAACTACATCAGCAAACCTTCTGGCCCAGAGATAGTTGACAGTCATATGAAGCAAAAAACACCTTTATCTCGAAATGCATATTCTTTAAAGTGCTGAAATTGTATTGATTTTATGGATTTTCTTTGAAAAAATCGGAAATAACATTTTAAAATGGCTCTATCTCAAGAACTACATCAGCAAACCTTCTGAAACTTGTCCCAGAGATACTTGACAGTCTTATGAAGCAAAAAACATCATTATCTCGAAATGCATATTCTTTAAAGTGCTGAAATTAAATTGATTTCATGGATTTTCTTTGAAAAAATCGGAAATAACATTTTAAAATGGCTGTATCTCGAGAACTACATCAGCAAACCTTCTGAAACTTGGCCCAGAGATACTTGACAGTCATATGAAGCAAAAAACATCATTATCTCGAAATGCATATTCTTTAAAATGCTGAAATTAAATTGATTTCATGGATTTTCTTTGAAAAAATCGGAAATAACATTTTAAAATGGCTCTATCTCGAGAACTACATCAGCAAACCTTCTGAAACTTGGCCCAGAGATACTAGTCATATGAAGCAAAAAACACCTTTATCTCGAAATGCATATTCTTTAAAGTGCTGAAATTGTATTGATTTTATGGATTTTCTTTGAAAAAATCGGAAATAACATTTTAAAATGGCTCTATCTCAAGAACTACATCAGCAAACCTTCTGAAACTTGGCCCAGAGATACTTGACAGTCTTATGAAGCAAAAAACATCATTATCTCGAAATGCATATTCTTTAAAGTGCTGAAATTAAATTGATTTCATGGATTTTCTTTGAAAAAATCGGAAATAACATTTTAAAATGGCTGTATCTCGAGAACTACATCAGCAAACCTTCTGAAACTTGGCCCAGAGATACTTGACAGTCATATGAAGCAAAAAACATCATTATCTCGAAATGCATATTCTTTAAAATGCTGAAATTAAATTGATTTCATGAATTTTCTTTTAAAAAATCGGAAATAACATTTTAAAATGGCTGTATCTCGAGAACTACATCAGCAAACCTTCTGGCCCAGAGATACTTGACAGTCATATGAAGCAAAAAACACCTTTATCTCGAAATGCTTATTCTTTGAAGTGCTGAAATTGTATTGATTGTTTTGGTTTTCTAATTAAAAATCGGATGTAACATCATAAAAGGGCTGTATCTCGAAAACTACATCAGCGAATGTTTTTATTTTTTGCACAGAGATGCGCTATGGTGTAAGGAATCGATAGACCCCAAAATCTCGGAGTGCATATTTTTTTTCATAAAAACGGTATTTTGAGCACCGTGGTTCGAACACTGCACAGTGGGAAAAAAGGATCCAAAAAATTACCACAACATGTTTTCGCGCAAACCATCGATTGCTATACACCAAAAGCTTCGTTTTTGCACCAGGAACAATAATCCGATGAAAATTCGCACTGCACGGACCGGTGGCCGGAGTACAGGCCACCGGAAGATCCAGATTTTTGGAAAAAGTGTCAGATTCATCCAATTGTGAACTGATAAGCTTTCTTCTACCATGAATAGTCATGAAAAACAATCCTAGAATAATATTAAATACCATAGGACCCATCGGAACCGGTTCCACCGATCTCCGGTGGCCACATCCGGAGCCGCATTAGGAAACAGCGTAAACTAGTCATGCGACGTATCAAACTTCTTGATTTTGGATGGAGAGTATTCTTAAAATGTATTTTTGCCTCCGGTGACCGGTTCCCAGGTTCTCCTGTGGCCACATCCGAAGATCATATTTAGCAAATTCTTGAAACCACTCTTACGACAAATCAAACTTCATGTTTCCAAAAGAGGAGTGTATAACTCATGTCCCCATCAAAAATCAAGAAGTTTGATACGTCGCATGACTGGTTAACACTGTTTCCTAATGCAGTTCCGGATGTGGCCACCGGAGATCGGTGGAACCGGTTCCGAAGGGTCCTATGGTATTTAATATTATTCTAGGATTGTTTTTCATGACTATTCATGGTAGAAGAAAGCTTATCAGTTCACATTTGATAAATCTGCAACTTTTCCAAAATCTGATCTTCCGGTGGCCTGTACTCCGGCCACCGGTCCGTGCAGTTTTTCATCGGATTATTGTTCCTGGTGCAAAAACGAAGCTTTTGGTGTATAGTAATCGATGGTTTGCTCTAAAACATGTTGCGGTAATTTTTTGGGCCCTTTTTTCCCACTGTGTCACGTCACGGTGCACTGGACGATAACGTTCCTAAGACACGATGATGTTGAAAATTGCCCGAACTGCTCAGCTCAGACGGCGTTGTCGATCCTTTCTCGAGATGAACCAGGTACAGTTGATCACGATTCTTGATGTCCTTGTTGTGTCTCGTCATCTTGAAGACTTCGATCACGTTCAACTTAAGAGTTTTTAGTTGGTTTTTAGCTCTTCCTTCAGCACACTCACATCCATGTCATACAGGCCACGGAGGACCTGTTTCAATCTTTGTGTTGTTCAGGAAATCCCGAACGTAGTTGTAGTCCTTTCTGGTAGGTAGCAGAATTTTGAGTCCATCAGCACACAAGCAGAGACGCATCGAGCTCTACAGGCTCAATAAAAACTCTTTACCTGCTCTGTATGGTAGAACAGAGCTAAGCTCTGTATGCAGCGAACAGAGCCAGCTCTGTATGGGGAAAAATAATATTGAATTGCATATATCTCAAAAACGATAAGTTTTAGAAAGTTGACATGTTCTAGAAAGTTGCTGGTACCGAAAGGTTCTATATTATTGTCTCAGACGTCATTACAATTTGATTGATTTTAGTTGTGCAAAACAAGTAAAAACTATTTATTTTCTAAGATACAAGGTATAGAATATTTTTGTTTTCGACAAAGTTGCTTAACTACCAAAAATGAACAACTCTCTCGAAGAAACCAAAGCTTTATCTTCAATAGATACCGAAATAAAAAATAAAAACTATTTTTATAATAAATACTGCTTGCGACAAACACAAAGCGACCGCGTCGTAGGCACAGGTAATATGAAGCATGTTTGGTAGAGATCGTCTGAAGTGAAAACTAGTATAGCAGAGTGTCCATAGAGAGTTTTTATGTTAAATTCTCTCGTCTGGATGGTTGAAAGAAATTCCAGATACACTCATCCCTCATATTCGGAACAGTTTACAGATCGGCCAATGTTCAAAAAATCATAGCAAATCGAAAGTTGAACATAATAATTTGCTTTTACCTCCATTTGAAAGCTTTTCATGAGATCTTTCAAATGCTGTATCGAACAACTGCAAATTTTAACTTTTATATCAAGTTTTTGAAGAAAACTTTGACCCTTGAAATCCACAAATTCGAACACTTTTTCCTTACGGATGTAAACAAACTTTGGTTCTCTCCCGGAGTACATATTTTTTACTAAATAATGACTTTAAACACTGAAACCAATGAAATTCAAGCTTAGTTATGATTTATGAATGGTCTGATAGCTTTTTTGTGAAAATATCCGTTAAATTCAGGTGTTTCACAATTGTGGGAGGCACGATAACATTCCACAATTATGGAACAGGCAATTCGGAGGCAGTGTTTTGCTGCTTTGAATAAAATAGTCTTGACATGAAGTTTTGTGTTCTAAAAGCACTACATTTACTAGTGAAATAGCAAGATAATGTCCAAATAAAGGTCCTAAAAATAGTAGGGTCACCAGAAAAGATGCATTTGGCATGTTATTGACAAATTATCACAAAACTGTTCCGAATTTGTGGGTGTTCCGAATATGTGGGATGACTGTACAATTATACAAATTTATAAAATTATATTCTTTTTATTGTACCGGTAAGTCATTAGTATTGGAAACAATAAAAATATTTTACAGCTACTTTTTATGTTTGTCTTGACAAAACAAATGTTCAACAAATTAAGATAAGAACTATTTTAAATTTGCAAGTTAAAAATAAAAACTAAAGCTTCTTACAATTATTTAAATTTTATAAAAGAAAATCAATTAACATCTCAACAGAAAAAATGTTATATTTTTCTTATTTTTTTAAGCAAGATAACCATTAGAAAGTTTCAATTAAAAAGCAAACCTCATTTTTCTTTATTTCACAAGCAAGGAAATCAGTGAAGAGTTTTTAGCTCTAAATACTCTCTATGGAAATTGGCCATTTATTACCTGTATTCTATTTTTTTAAAATTTCTGGCAGAGGAAACAGTGAAGAGTTTTAGCTCTAAATGCTCTCTATGGAAATTTGCCATTTTATTACCTGTATTCTAAAATTTTTTTATTTTTCAAGCAGAGGAAAACAGTGGAGAGTTTTTAGCTCTAAATGCTCTCTATGGAAAATGGTAATTTGATTCATATTTCTGTTTTCCTTGCTTGACAATAAATTAAAGGAAATGTTTTTTTTTAATTAAATTTCGATTGCTTTATAAAAATTGTAATAAAATGGTAATTTTCTAAAGAGAGTATTTAGAGCTAAAAACTCTTCACTGTTTCCCTCTGCTAGAAAAATTAAAAAAAAAATTAGAATACAGGTTATTAATGGCAAATTTCCATAGAGAGCATTTAGAGCTAAATACTCTTCACTGTTTTCCTCTGCTTGAAAAATAAAAAATAATTAGAATACAGGTAATAAAATGGTAAATTTCCATAGAGAGCATTGAGAGCTAAAAACATTTCACTGTTTTCCTCTACTAGAAAAATTAAAAAATATTTAAAATACAGGTAATAAAATGGCAATTGCCATAGAGAGCATTTAGAGCTAAAAACTCTTCACTGTTTTCCTCTGCTTGAAAAATAAAAAATATTTAGAATACAGGTAATAAAATGGCAAATTTCCATAGAGAGCATTTAGAGTTAAAAACTCTTCACTGTTTTCCTCTGCTTGAAAAAATAAAAAAAAAATTAGAATACAGGTAATAAAATGGCAAATTTTCATAGAGAGAATTTAGAGCTAAAAACACTTCACTGTTTTCCTCTGCTTGAAAAATAAAAAAATATTTAGAATACAGGTAATAAAATGGCAAATTTTCATAGAGAGCATTTAGAGCTAAAAACTCTTCACTGTTTTCCTCTGCTTGAAAAATAAAAAAATATTTAGAATACAGGTAATAAAATGGCAAATTTCCATAGAGAGAGTTTAGAGCTAAAAACTCTTCACTGTTTTCCTCTGCTTGAAAAATAAAAAAATATTTAGAATACAGGTAATAAAATGGCAAATTTTCATAGAGAGCATTTAGAGCTAAAAACTCCTCACTGTTTTCCTCTGCTTGAAAAATTTAAAAATATTTAGAATACAGGTAATAAAATGGCAAATTTCCATAGAGAGCATTTAGAGCTAAAAACTCTTCACTGTTTTCCTCTGCTTGAAAAATAAAAAATATTTAGAATACAGATAATAAAATGGCAAATTTCCATAGAGAGCATTTAGAGCTAAAAACTCTTCACTGTTTCCTCTGCCAGAAAAATTTTTAAAAAAAATTAGAATACAGGTAATACAATGGCCAATTTCCATAGAGAGTATTTAGAGCTAAAAAACTCTTCACTGATTTCCTTGCTTGTGAAATAAAGAAAAATGAGGTTTGCTTTTTAATTGAAACTTTCTAATGGTTATCTTGCTTAAAAAATAAGAAAAATATAACTTTTTCTGTTGAGATGTTAATTGATTTTCTTTTTATAAAATTTAAATAATTGTAAGAAGCTTTAGTTTTTATTTTTTAACTTGCAAATTTAAAATAGTTCTTATCTTAATTTGTTGAACATTTGTTTTGTCAAGACAAACATAAAAAGTAGCTGTAAAATATTTTTATTGTTTCCAATACTAATGACTTACCGGTACAATAAAAAGAATATAATTTTATAAATTTGTATAATTGTATCTGGAATTTCTTTCAACCATCCAGACGAGAGAATTTAACATAAAAACTCTCTATGGACACTCTGCTATACTAGTTTTCACTTCAGACGATCTCTACCAAACATGCTTCATATTACCTGTGCCTACGACGCGGTCGCTTTGTGTTTGTCGCAAGCAGTATTTATTATAAAAATAGTTTTTATTTTTTATTTCGGTATCTATTGAAGATAAAGCTTTGGTTTCTTCGAGAGAGTTGTTCATTTTTGGTAGTTAAGCAACTTTGTCGAAAACAAAAATATTCTATACCTTGTATCTTAGAAAATAAATAGTTTTTACTTGTTTTGCACAACTAAAATCAATCAAATTGTAATGACGTCTGAGACAATAATATAGAACCTTTCGGTACCAGCAACTTTCTAGAACATGTCAACTTTCTAAAACTTATCGTTTTTGAGATATATGCAATTCAATATTATTTTTCCCCATACAGAGCTGGCTCTGTTCGCTGCATACAGAGCTTAGCTCTGTTCTACCATACAGAGCAGGTAAAGAGTTTTTATTGAGCCTGTAGAGCTCGATGCGTCTCTGCACACAAGCGAATGGAAGCTCGTAAAGCACCAGATTTGATAAACCCGGTCAGCCACTTTCGCACCGAATCCGATGACGATGTTTTCACAAAAATGGGTGGCAACTTTTCCCGTCGTTAAAATTCTTCCTTCTCGCTTACGTCCACAGGGAGGGTAGCGAACTGGTCTCCAGACGAATTTTGAGCGCCCTTGCTCAAACTGCCTGGCTTTGCAGGTAGCGCTTCGGCATTCTTCAGCTTTTTCAAATCTGCCGATCCTGCTGGTGAGGACCGCCTCTTTTTCTTGCCGTGAGGCATTGTTTGTACTTTTTAGCACTTTTTTGGTGTGTGAGGGACGCACGTCTGACTCGCTTCTCTGCTAATCGCAGACTGAAAATGAACTCTGTTGTTTTTTTTTCTACTAACATACTTTCTTATGACTTACCAAATAAATGTTTTTTGTTTCGTTTCAGGCATTAGATGTTGGAATCCAGCATTCGATGTGACGCCAGCCAATCTGATCACAGGAATAATTACTGAAAAAGGCGTATTTGCACCCAATGATATCAGAAAATTACTTGAGCTACAATAAAATGAGTGATTGAATGTATAATGTACAAGTCTTGTTTATTAAATGTTATTTTCTTTGCAATTGTATCTTCTGATAATAAAAAAAAACACGCATTTTTTTCCTCTGATAAATGAAGCACCGATTTTTTACTTATGACTAGTGAGCGCTTATCTGCTACCAGTAATTCAGTAGTATCACTTTTATTACATTTTTTCTAATTGTTTTTCTGCAGTCCGGTATCCGGAACATCCGGGGATGTCATATATGAACAGGATTGTCGAAGACACTAGAAATGAGTTGTAAAGTGAGTATCACAGCAAAAATTCGGTGGTAAAATCGCATGCAAAAGCATGCGCATAACCTTCGTCAAAAAAGATACTTAATATTACACGCTGCATGTACATTTTTTGTAAACACAACAAAAAAGATGCAACCGACGGGACTGAAACCCAGCACCTACAGTAAAGCTAAGAACAAGATTGTCCGTCAGGCCTGAACGCAAACGCAAAATTTTGCGCCTTTCATCATAGCCTGCCAGTTATCGACCATTGAACAAAGCAACCCCTGCAGATTGTTCGACTGACAGTTGATGGAAAAATCGAACTGGCAAAGCGTTCTGCGTTCACCACTGCGTCGAACGGACAATCTTGTTCTTAGCTTAAGGACTGGCGCCTTAGCCGTGTATGTGAGCTTCACATTTCAATCAAGTAGGTTTCCCATACTGACGGGCCACAGAATTTCATAAAATAATGCAAAATTTATTTTAACACTCAGGCCTTTAACACGCAGCTGGATTACTACTTTATTTGCTGTGCAGATATGGTCCGATTTTAAATGTTAAAACATGAACCATTCGTAAATTTTTCCGATCTTTACGAAAAACATATTTTCAGAATTTTTGAATCAAGGCTAACATTTAAAACTCGATTTAATCCCATCTGGGGTGAGATAGAGCCTTTCTTACAAAAGGAAGATAACGGCAGTTGCATTTTTTTCAAAGAAATAGCAAAATAAAGAATGGTCCATTCATTAATCAATTCAAAACTCAACATGATTTTTTTCATAAACTGAAAAGCGTTGGTTTTTGCCTCATTTGCCATGGCCGGGTATAAGCTGTGCTCGCACACAAGCATTTTCAATTTTTTAAATCAGAACAAATTATTTGTGAGGCAGAGAATTAGCCGGAATTAGCTCACAATTTGCGAAGTTCGTAATGTTTTTTGCATATCGCTAAATTGTTCGTATTCTCTGAGTGTTTTTTGCACTTTTCAAAATATCAAGAATTACCGAGAAAACAAAATAATTCCGTCTTGCTCCAGAGCGTTAAAGTGGTTACAAAATAACTGGCAGAAAGTGTTTCCACACCCGAGAATTTGCCGTGTTGTAAATGATGTAACGGTAAAGCCGCATAAATGTTTTTGAAAGCTATGAAACGCCTACTGAAATTCACTAAACAGACATTTAGGCGTGAAAAAAATTGTGAGCTTTCAATAAGCAAGCCAGAAATTATGTAGTATGCATTTAGGGGTTTTTGGGATTGGGAAGCATACTGCGACTGAGCGCTCGGTGAGACTTCACTACGACAAAAGCAAACGTACCGAATGAACCACCTTGACTCATACGCTGGGTTCATTTCCGTCGAGCCGATACGATGAACCAAAATACAGAATGAGCAAAACAAAAAAGAAAGGCAAAAGAATGAGCATGGGGCTTCAGAACGGATAGCTGCTTGCGTCTAGTTTGCGTTCACTGAAGCTTAGCATAGATAATCATGATAGGCGATGTGTGATGAACGAGCAATCGATAAAGCAACTTGCACTAAAAGGGGGTAATCTAGTATCAAAACTCTATACGCGCCAGCATCACGCGCCAGCATTGCTCGCGTCTGCATGTGAAGCTCAACTTGACAACTTGTCGACGAAGCGACGAAAATCGATCGTCCATGATTTTTTGCAGATTTTTCGAATGAATATTTCTCGAGAAATGATTTGGGAACGAAGCTTGATTTGGCGTCGGAGCCAAAAGCAAACCCTAAGAAAGGCAAAAATGGAAATTTTCTAAAATCTGAACGGTAAATCCGAATGAGGACAAATTTGTATCAGAACCTCGATTGTGGTCGAGATTATGATATGGAGAAAAAAAAAATTAGATAAAATGCCAAAGGAATAGTTTTGGCCTTTGGTGAAAATTGACTTTTACCTTTTTTAGGGTTTTTTTCTCTCTCACAGTGAATTAGTGCTCAAGCTGTAAATCAAGAACCACATTACCGACATGGATGAAAATTTGGGAGGATGTAGAGCTCGAAAAATGCAATTTTTTGGATAAATAAACGATTTCATTACTTCAATTTTCGACCGAATTTTCATTCGAAAACCGCCTGATTTGGTGAAAACACACTCCGAGTCCCCATAAAAAATGGATAAATTCAAATTTGGTATGGAACTGGTTCAGGTTCAGCACATCCCCTTTCAAATGCGCCCAAGAGAGCTTAAATCCATAATGTGGGCTCTGAGAAACCCCCTACCACAAAATTGAGCACTTTTTTACCACACACGGACGTCACGCGTGCTCTACGGTAAAATGAGCGCCAAAATTCAGATATTGGAGATAGATCAATTCTGTCATTGTCAAACGATCGGGCGTCGAAAATCGATCGTCCATGATTTTTGAAGATTTTTCGAATGAATATTTCTCGAGAAATGATTTGGGAACGAAGCTTGATTTGGCGTCGGAGCCAAAAGCAAACCCTATAGCTTTCTTTAGTAAGAAAGGCAAAAATTGAAATTTTCTAAAATCTGAACGGTAAATCCGAATGAGGACAAATTTGTACCAGAACCTCGATTGTGGTCTAGATTATGATATGGAGAAAAAAATTAGACAAAATGCCAAAGGAATAGTTTTGGCATTTGGTGAAAATTGACTTTTACCTTTTTTAGGGTTTTTTCTCCCTCACAGTGAATTAGTCCTCAAGCTGTAAATCAAGAACCATATTACCGACATGGATGAAAATTTGGGAGGATGTAGGGCTCGAAAAATGCAATTTTTTGGATAAATAAACGATTTCATTACTTCAATTTTCGACCGAATTTTCATTTGAAAACCGAATTTTCATTTGGTGAAAACACACTCCGAGTCCCTATAAAAAATGGATATATTCAAATTTGGTATGGAACTGGTTCAGGTTCAGCACATCCCCTTTCAAATGCGCCCAAGATAGCTTAAATCCATAATGTGGGCTCTGAGAAACCCCCTACCACAAAATTGAGCACTTTTTACCACACACGGACGTCACGCGTGCTCTACGGTAAAATGAGCGCCAAAATTCAGATATTGGAGATAGATCAATTCTGTCATTGTCAAACGATCGGGCGTCGAAAATCGATCGTCCATGATTTTTTGCAGATTTTTCGAATGAATATTTCTCGAGAAATGATTTGGGAACGAAGCTTGATTTGGCGTCGGAGCCAAAAGCAAACCCTATACCTTTCTTTAGTAAGAAAGGTAAAAATGGAAATTTTCTAAAATATGAACGGTAAATCCGAATGAGGACAAATTTGTATCAGAACCTCGATTGTGGTCTAGATTATGATATGGAGAAAAAAATTAGACAAAATGCCAAAGGAATAGTTTTGGCATTTGGTGAAAATTGACTTTTACCTTTTTTAGGGTTTTTTCTCCCTCACAGTGAATTAGTCCTCAAGCTGTAAATCAAGAACCACATTACCGACATGGATGAAAATTTGGGAGGATGTAGGGCTCGAAAAATGCAATTTTTTGGATAAATAAACGATTTCATTACTTCAATTTTCGACCGAATTTTCATTTGAAGACCGAATTTTCATTTGGTGAAAACACACTCCGAGTCCCTATAAAAAATGGATAAATTCAAATTTGGTATGGAACTGGTTCAGGTTCAGCACACCCCCTTTCAAATGCGCCCAAGAGAGCTTAAATCCATAATGTGGGCTCTGAGAAACCCCCTACCACAAAATTGAGCACTTTTTTACCACACACGGACGTCACGCGTGCTCTACGGTAAAATGAGCGCCAAAATTCAGATATTGGAGATAGATCAATTCTGTCATTGCGTCGCCATCGTGCTAACTTGTCGTACGTGCATTTTGGGCCAAATTGAGTTAAGAACGCCATTTTGTGCAGCTCACAATGCCTCACCTTTTGACCTTCACAGATCCCCAAAATTCGATTTCAATCCTGAGATATTCAACAAAAACCGAAAAAACTCCGTGCATTTTTGTCACTTTATATATGAAAGTAGTTTCAATCTTGTCGTGCTATCTTGTCACTCCATGAAAATTGATGTAAGTGCGACAAAAGGCCAAAGGGATTTCAGGCCAGGAAAGTCAGGATGCGTTTGTCGCACGTACAAGCTAGACTACCGTAAACATTTGTAATTATAACTCGGGACTCCAGCAACCAACTTCAACCAAACTTTGAGACAATGCACAGAATGGTGAGCCAAACAAAACTTGTTTGTTATTGTTTACATTGCGTGCTCTCCTTTTTGAATATTCAAGGTCAAACATTAAAACGCGTTTTTCTCGGAACGTCAAAATGGCGGGTGCGACAAGATAGCACGACGACGTCGATTGTCAAACGATCGGGCGTCGAAAATCGATCGTCCATGATTTTTCGCAGATTTTTCGAATGAATATTTGTCGAGAAATGATTTGGGAACGAAGCTTGATTTGGCGTCGGAACCAAAAGCAAACCTAATACCTTTCTTTAGTAAGAAAGGCAAAAAGGGCATTATTTTTAATGTTAGTTGCTGAGATATCGACATAAGAAAATTGTGGGTTTTTTGGGTAATGCTTAAGAAAAAAACCTTCAATTTTCCTGTTTCTTTTAGTTTAAGCCGCTGTATCTCAGCAACCAGAGATTCAATTTTTAATGTCTCTTAGACAATTTTATAGCAAATTTTTAAAATATTTTCCGAAATGGTCATTCATGCACGGTCATTATTTTTAAAAATCGAAAAACTGCAAATATTTCGCTTAAATCTAACTTTCGCTTGGCTATATCTTGAAAACGGAGCCCTTTATAAAAAAATCTGCAGAGTACTTTTCGATTGTAAATTCAATTTTACATAAAACAAAATTAAGTCAAATTTGGTTTTGTATAAAATCTTCGATTTTTTTTCAAAAATCGCTATTTTTTCAAAAAATCATTACTCGGCGGCAGATTTTTTTACCATACTTCTCTATGGCTCAAAAGGTGCGGATCATTATCATTTAAAATATATCAAAAAACCTCGAAAATCCAAAAATATGTATTTTGGGAAATTAAGTTTTTGTGAAAATAAGTTAATAAAAAAATCCTCAAAATTTTTTCCCGTGCACCAATTTTTTTCTCAATAGTCCTCACAAATACCTACAACTTTGCCGAAAACTTCAAATTGATCAGAAAACTCACTCAAATGATACAGCTGTTTGAATATTTAAGTACCATTTTTGTATGGACAGCAGCCAAAATTGTATGGAGACTTGTATGGGTGAACCAATGACGCAAAATAGCTTATTTGGTCATAGGGAAGGCCCCCACAAAGTTTGAGTCAAATAAAAAAAATCCAAATAGAGTAGTGCGGTGCCTGTGTGGACGCTCAGTCCTGTTTTTTCGTGCTATTTTCCGTCTCTTTTGTGTCGCTGTTCGAGTGCATGGGGTGATTGGTCATTATAATTAAATAATGGCATCAGTAGTGCGGTGCCTGTGTGGACGCTCAGTCCTGTTTTTTCGTGTTATTTTCCGTCTCTTTTATGTCGCTGTTCGAGTGCATGGGGTGATTGGTCATTATAATTAAATAATGGCATCAGTAGTGCGGTGCCTGTGTGGACGCTCAGTCCTGTTTTTCGTGTTATTTTCCGTCTCTTTTATGTCGCTGTTCGAGTGCATGGGATTGGTCATTATAATTAAATAATGGCATCAGTAGTGCGGTGCCTGTGTGGACGCTCAGTCCTGTTTTTTCGTGTTATTTTCCGTCTCTTTTGTGTCGCTGTTCGAGTGCATGGGGTGTTTGGTCATTATAATTAAATAATGGCATCAGTAGTGCGGTGCCTGTGTGGACGCGCAGTCCTGTTTTTTCGTGTTATTTTCCATCTCTTTTGTGTCGCTATTTGTGTACATGGGGTGATTGGATTTCTTCTGATTCGTGTTGTTTTCATCTCTTTTGTGTCGCTGTTTGTGTGCATGGGGTGATTGGTATTCTTCTTCTTCTTTTTCTTTATTTTTAGTTCGCGCGTTCGTTGGCCAATGAGTTTATTTTTGTTCTCTTTACATAGTTTTCGATAGAAACGATCCGAATTCTTTTTTTTTCGAGACAAGCAAGTCGTATTGCTGGATTAAGTCCTTTCTATATCATCGATGATCGGAAGGCACGCCGACGAATATGTTTTAAAGCTTATGGTATAAAATCATTTTAATGAATAAAGCCCTTCTTACATCACCGTTGATCGGAAGGCACGCCGACGAAGAATTTCTGGAGGATCGCGGTCGAATTAATACTATATTTAAAATTCTAGATAGCTATCTTTCGGATTCGATTGTGAGTAGCGGGACTTCGCGGTTACTATGCAACGTATTTTTGGAGTCTTTTTATATTTTAAATTTATAAGTCCTTCTTTATCATCGTTGATAGGAAGGCACGTCGCCGGTTAAGTTCGTTTAAGTTATTGTTTTAATTTCATTACAATCGGTTACGTGGTGTCCAGTTTTCTTTTCGTTTATATTCGTTGATCGTAATAATTTATTCCAACTGGCAGCTTTAGTATTAACTCATCTACTATTTTTGACATTTGCTCGCGTTATCTTAATTGTACCAATAGTAAAAATATACTGATAAGTCCAGCCCATAGCACTACCGCTCGGTTGGCACGCGTTCGATTAAAACAAACTTTTTAAATAATCAATTATTTATCTTTCCGCAGCCGGCTGCCTAAGATTTAAAATTTCAACCGATAAACAAAATGCTCATGGTCACATCACTGCCACTCGTGAATCCTGACCTCATACCCATCTACTAATCCCCTCAAAACTCATGTGATACTTTGTCGGAGAAGCAGTCGATTGGGCGGTCTCTATCACTCAAGTATCGGACTAACATTCCCATCCACTTCCCCGTGACCCTACCACTGGTCGTGGCCGGCGCCGGTATTGATCAGCATGATAGGGGCCTTTGAGAAGTTACGAAGCGAGGAAAGATAGCACCCACTCATCTTCCACGGCTCGTGGATGTAACTTCTGGAGGTCCTGGTCAATAACGGAGTAGCAACTGCGGGTGGGCACCTATGCTTATGCTTATGCTTATGCTAATAAAAAAAATCCAAATAAAATCCATTTCCGGTTTTGGTAGAGAATTTAAGAATTTAAGAATTTAAGAATTTAAGAATTTAAGAATTTAAGAATTTAAGAATTTAAGAATTTAAGAATTTAAGAATTTAAGAATTTAAGAATTTAAGAATTTAAGAATTTAAGAATTTAAGAATTTAAGAATTTAAGAATTTAAGAATTTAAGAATTTAAGAATTTAAGAATTTAAGAATTTAAGAATTTAAGAATTTAAGAATTTAAGAATTTAAGAATTTAAGAATTTAAGAATTTAAGAATTTAGAATTTAAGAATTTAAGAATTTAAGAATTTAAGAATTTAAGAATTTAAGAATTTAAGAATTTAAGAATTTAAGAATTTAAGAATTTAAGAATTTAAGAATTTAAGAATTTAAGAATTTAAGAATTTAAGAATTTAAGAATTTAAGAATTTAAGAATTTAAGAATTTAAATTTAAGAATTTAAGAATTTAAGAATTTAAGAATTTAAGAATTTAAGAATTTAAGAATTTAAGAATTTAAGAATTTAAGAATTTAAGAATTTAAGAATTTAAGAATTTAAGAATTTAAGAATTTAAATTTAAGAATTTAAGAATTTAAGAATTTAAGAATTTAAGAATTTAAGAATTTAAGAATTTAAGAATTTAAGAATTTAAGAATTTAAGAATTTAAGAATTTAAGAATTTAAGAATTTAAGAATTTAAGAATTTAAGAATTTAAGAATTTAAGAATTTAAGAATTTAAGAATTTAAGAATTTAAGAATTTAAGAATTTAAGAATTTAAGAATTTAAGAATTTAAGAATTTAAGAATTTAAGAATTTAAGAATTTAAGAATTTAAGAATTTAAGAATTTAAGAATTTAAGAATTTAAGAATTTAAGAATTTAAGAATTTGAGAATTTAAGAATTTAAGAATTTAAGAATTTAAGAATTTAAGAATTTAAAAATTTAAGAATTTAAGAATTGAAGAATTTAAGAATTTAAGAATTTAAGAATTTAAGAATTTAAGAATTTAAGAATTTAAGAATTTAAAAATTTCAAATGATCTGTTTTCCTTGATAATTAGTGACGGCTTCACCTGAATTGCTTACTACATTACCATATTAGTCCTGCATTTTTTACCAATGAATCAAGATTTTGCATTGTGTCCAATGTCCATACAAAAATGTTTTCAAAATACAAATTCAAAAGACGCTTACTGAAAAGTGTTCTGATCAATACGATGTCTTTGACAAAGTTATGCAGTCCAGCCTCGATTATCCGAAGGTTTCTATGGGACTTTGGGGTTCTATGTGGACTTCCGATAATCGTATCAAATTTTTGTTTTGTTTTTTTTTTTTGTATTTTGTTACTTTGAACAAATTCAAGTTCTGCAACTCCATTTTATTAAAATTCAAATGGTTGATTGTCATCCAAGTACATTTTCCTTATGAACGCCATGGACCATTTCCGAGATGTCCTTCCAAAATGAAGAATTTCGATACCAATATTGACAGGTTTTGCCCTGATCAGATATTGGCCACTTCGGTTGTTCCGGAGTGGCCAGTGGCCACCAAATTATTTCGGTGGACCCTTTTTGAGATGCCCTTCCAATATGAAGAATTTTGATACCAACATTGACTAGTTTTCTTGTGATCAGATATTGGCCACATCGGTGGTTCCCCGGAGGACATTTAGAACCGGTTCCGGAGTGGCCAGTGGCCACCAAATTATTTTGGTGGACCATTTCTGAGATGTCCTTCCAAAATGAAGAATTTCGATACCAACATTGACTGGTTTTGCTTTGATCAGATATTGGCCACTTCGGTGGTTCCCCGGAGGACATTCAGAACCGGTTCCGGAGTGGCCAGTGGCCACCAAATTATTTCGGTGGACCCTTTTTGAGATGCCCTTACAATATGAAGAATTTTGATACCAACATTGACTAGTTTTCTTCTGATCAGATATTGGCCACATCGGTGGTTCCCCGGAGGACATTTAGAACCGGTTCCGGAGTGGCCAGTGGCCACCAAATTATTTTGGTGGACCATTTCTGAGATGTCCTTCCAAAATGAAGAATTTCGATACCAATATTGACTGGTTTTGCTTTGATCAGATATTTGCCACTTCGGTGGTGCCCCGGAGGACATTCAGAACCGGTTCCGGAGTGGCCATTGGCCACCAAATTATTTCGGTGGACCCTTTTTGAGATGCCCTTCCAATATGAAGAATTTTGATACCAACATTGACTAGTTTTCTTCTGATCAGATATTGGCCACATCGGTGGTTCCCCGGAGGACATTTAGAACCGGTTCCGGAGTGGCCAGTGGCCACCAAATTATTTTGGTGGACCATTTCTTAGATGTCCTTCCAAAATGAAGAATTTCGATACCAATATTGACTGGTTTTGCTTTGATCAGATATTGGCCACTTCGGTGGTTCCCCGGAGGACATTCAGAACCGGTTCCGGAGTGTCCAGTGGCCACCAAATTATTTCGGTGGACCCTTTCTGAGATGCCCTGCCAATATGAAGAATTTTGATACCAACATTGACTAGTTTTCTTCTGATCAGATATTGGCCACTTCGGTGGTTCCCCGGAGGACATTTAGAACCGGTTCCGGAGTGGCCAGTGGCCACCAAATTATTTCGGTGGACCCATTCTGAGATGCCCTTCCAATATGAAGAATGTTGATACCAACATTGACTCATTTTCTGCTGATCAGATATTGGCCACTTCGGTGGTTCCCCGGAGGACATTTAGAACCGGTTCCGGAGTGGCCAGTGGCCACCAAATTATTTTGGTGGACCATTTCTTAGATGTCCTTCCAAAATGAAGAATTTCGATACCAATATTGACTGGTTTTGCTTTGATCAGATATTGGCCACTTCGGTGGTTCCCCGGAGGACATTCAGAACCGGTTCCGGAGTGTCCAGTGGCCACCAAATTATTTCGGTGGACCCTTTCTGAGATGCCCTGCCAATATGAAGAATTTTGATACCAACATTGACTAGTTTTCTTCTGATCAGATATTGGCCATTTCGGTGGTTCCCCGGAGGACATTTACAACGGGTTCCGGAGTGGCCACCAAATTATTTCGGTGGACCCTTTTTGAGATGCCCTTCCAATATGAAGAATTTTGATACCAACATTGACTAGTTTTCTTCTGATCAGATATTGGCCACATCGGTGGTTCCCCGGAGGACATTTAGAACCGGTTCCGGAGTGGCCAGTGGCCACCAAATTATTTTGGTGGACCATTTCTGAGATGTCCTTCCAAAATGAAGAATTTCGATACCAATATTGACTGGTTTTGCTTTGATCAGATATTGGCCACTTCGGTGGTTCCCCGGAGGACATTCAGAACCGGTTCCGGAGTGGCCAGTGGCCACCAAATTATTTCGGTGGACCCTTTCTGAGATGCCCTGCCAATATGAAGAATTTTGATACCAACATTGACTAGTTTTCTTCTGATCAGATATTGGCCACTTCGGTGGTTCCCCGGAGGACATTTAGAACCGGTTCCGGAGTGGCCAGTGGCCACCAAATTATTTCGGTGGACCCATTCTGAGATGCCCTTCCAATATGAAGAATTTTGATACCAACATTGACTCGTTTTCTTCTGATCAGATATTGGCCACTTCGGTGGTTCCCCGGAGGACATTTAGAACCGGTTCCGGAGTGGCCACCAAATTATTTTGGTGGACCATTTTTGAAATGTCCTTCCAAAATGAAGAGTTTCGATACCAATATTGACTGGTTTTGCTTTTATCAGATTTTGGCCACTTCGGTGGTTTCCCGGAGGACATTCAGAACCGGTTCCGGAGTGGCCAGTGGCCACCAAATTATTTCGGTGGACCCTTTCTGAGATGCCCTGCCAATATGAAGAATTTTGATTTTTTTATTTTTGATTTTTTATTCACAATTTAAAATTCATTTCGAACCATTTTGTAATTTTTTAAGTACAGTACATTTAACTTTATTTATTGCATTAAACAATTCTACTGCCCATTTTATTTGTAATTTGAATAGCGAAAAGCTGAACAAAACATCAGAATCAATTTAAATCGCTTGATTTGCAAGCGACTGACCTCGGTTTGCACAGGTCGGTCGCGCGACCAATTTGACAGTTGCTTGTTCGTCGCTTGTAGCGCAGCGAAAAATCGCTTCTACTTTGAATAGGTGAGCGATTTCTGCCGTCCGCAAATGAGTCGCGCGTAGTCGCTTCGCCTGTCAAATTAATCGCGTCGCTTGTAACGTCGCTTGCAGCGTCCACTCTGTAAGGGCCCTAAGGAGGAGATCAACGACGGCAATGGCCAGGAAGTAGAGAAACTGCTCAGCAACAACAAGTTCAGCCCGCTAGCGGAGAAGAGCAACAACAACAATGCGAACCCAGCAGCAGTAAAATCCACCCCCGTGGTACCAGCACCCGGAAAGTCGGCCGGGGAGAAGAAGCAGCCGCCGCTGGTGGTGAAAGACACGAGCTTCGCCAGCCTTGCGAAGGTGATATCGTCATGTGATGTCCAACCGGAACACAAACTGACGCGGTACGGCACCAAAATTACGTGCTTCTCGAGCGACGACTTTGACACGGTGCAAGCCCACCTGATGAAGAACAAGGTGCAGTTCTACACGCACGGAAAGCGCAGTGCGAGACCGCACCGAGTAGTGTTGCGAGGTCTCACGAACGTGGAACCAGATTACATCAAGGAGCTGCTCAAGACGGAACATCAACTGGACGTCTTGGCAGTACACGCCATCAAGCGGAAGCAACAACTTCCCGCCATCGATGAGACGCCTTTCATCGTGCTCTTCCCCAAGGGACACACCAGTCTCAAGGAGTTGAGTATGAAGGTAAAGAAAGTGGGACCAGTCGAACCGCCCAAGCCAAGAAGTGTGTCAACTGCTCTGGATCTCACGAGGGTCTGGACCGCAGCTGTCCCAAACGTGCGCAGTTCATCCAGTTGAGGCAGCAGGCGACCAAGCCGAAGCCGCCAGCATGGAAGAAGGACAAACAGACTCCGGCTGGAGCCGCGTTCACCGCGGCGGATTTTCCTCCGCTACCTGGAGTGGTGCCGTCCGTCGGGACGGAAGAAAAGCATCCTCGTCCCGCAGGAAGAAGTCCAGATAATACTGGCGCCGGTGCCGGTGCAACCCCGAAGGAGGATCAAGGCGAACCGAAGCTGTACAGCGAGTCGGAGCTGTGGTACATTTACCGAGAGTACAGAGTTCGCTTGAGGCAGTGCAAGACACCCGAGGAACAGATTGATGTGAGCACTACTGCTCAGTTGGCACGCATGGCACGAGAAAATGATCATTTAAGACGTTTTTTTTTTATTTATTTATTTTTATTTTTTGTACTTCTGATCCTTGGTCCTAACCTGGTCACAGCACCTAAAAGGACCTAATAAAAATAAGCTATGAAAAAAAGGCCCACTCTTTCAATCTGTCCATTTTGGTAAGCGAGTCTACCTCTCTCGCTCTCGGGGCAACACAAAGTTGAGTGCGCACAACAATCGATAATGAAATGGAATTGACGTAACACTTTATAACGTGGCCCTCTTAAAACTTGTGGTTTCGTTAAAGAATGCACAGGTATCGTTCTTTTTGCGAAAAAACTCCGCCTTCCGAGTCTGAGTTGAAAAAGAATCGCGCGATTGAAAAGTTCTTTTTTTGGTTTGCTTCGTTCCGGGCGCGTTATTGTGGTGAAGTGGGACGATTGCGGAAAGAGGAAGAGTTCCGAATGTTCGAGAGGTTTCATCGGTGTGTGTGTGCGCCGCAGAGGCACACAAAGTAGAGCGAAAAAAGAATCGCCGTCAGTTGAAAAAGAATCGCGCGATTGAAAAGTTCTTTTTTTTTGGTTTGCTTTGTTTCGGGCGCGTTTTTGGGGGGAATTGGGACGACTGCGGAAAGAGGAAGAGTTCCGAATGTTCGAGAGGTTTCATCGGTGTGTGTGTGCGCCGCAGAGGCACACAAAGTGGAGCGAAAAAAGAATCGCCGTCAGTTGAAAAAGAATCGCGCGATTGAAAAGTTCTTTTTTTGGTTTGCTTCGTTCCGGGCGCGTTATTGTGGTGAAGTGGGACGACTGCGGAAAGAGGAAGAGTTCCGAATGTTCGAGAGGTTTCATCGGTGTGTGTGTGCGCCGCAGAGGCACACAAAGTAGAGCGAAAAAAGAATCGCCGTCAGTTGAAAAAGAATCGCGCGATTGAAAAGTTCTTTTTTTTTGGTTTGCTTTGTTTCGGGCGCGTTTTTGGGGGGAATTGGGACGACTGCGGAAAGAGGAAGAGTTCCGAATATTCGAGAGGTTTCATCGGTGTGTTTGTGCGCCGCAAAGGCACACAAAGTGGAGCGAAAAAAGAATCGCCGTCAGTTGAAAAAGAATCGCGCGATTGAAAAGTTCTTTTTTTTTGTTTGCTTTGTTTCGGGCGCGTTTTTTGGGGGAATTGGGACGACTGCGGAAAGAGGAAGAGTTCCGAATGCTCGAGAGGTTTCGTCGGTGTGTGTGTGTGCGCCGCAGAGACACACAAAGTGGAGCGAAAAAAGAATCGCCGTCAGTTGAAAAAGAATCGCGCGATTGAAAAGTTCTTTTTTTGGTTTGCTTCGTTCCGGGCGCGTTATTGTGGTGAAGTGGGACGATTGCGGAAAGAGGAAGAGTTCCGAATGTTCGAGAGGTTTCATCGGTGTGTGTGTGTGCGCCGCAGAGGCACACAAAGTAGAGCGAAAAAAGAATCGCCGTCAGTTGAAAAAGAATCGCGCGATTGAAAAGTTCTTTTTTTGGTTTGCTTTGTTTCGGGCGCGTTTTTGGGGGAATTGGGACGACTGCGGAAAGAGGAAGAGTTCCGAATGTTCGAGAGGTTTCATCGGTGTGTGTGTGCGCCGCAGAGGCACACAAAATGGAGCGAAAACAGAATCGTCGTCAGTTGAAAAAGAATCGCGCGATTAAAATGTTCTTTTTTTGGTTTGCTTTTTTTTTCGCGCTGACATATAGGATAGACCATTAGCGCGCGTTTTCGCATTTTTTTTATTATTCGATTGTGAGTAGCGAGACCTCGCGGTTACTTTGCAACGTGTAAGTCCTTCTTTTATCATCGTTGATTGGAAGGCAAGCCGCTGGTTTAGTTCGTTTAAGTTATTGTTTTAATTTCATTAGAATCGGTTACGTAGTGTCCTGTTTTCTTTTTGTTGATAATCGTGGATCGTAATAATTTATTCCAACTGGCAGTTCTAGTATTAACTCATCAAACTATCGATTTTATGAAGAGTAAACCGTTTTTTATTTACTATTTTTGAAATTTGCACGCGTTATCTAAATTGTACAATTAGTAAAAATAGACTGATAAGTCCAGCCCACAGCACTACTGCTCAGTTGGCACGCATTCGATTAAAAAACTTTTGCCAACCTCCCGTGGTCGAGTGGTTACGGGATCCGCCTAACAAGCGGAAGGTCAGAGGTTCAATCCTCGGGTGGCAGCTTTGGAGCTTTGGTCATCCCGCAAAATCAGTACAGGTTTTTCTTTCCCTGCTGTCTGCGCTTTGGAGAAACCTCGAGTTAGTCAAAAATGGACTACTCGGCGAAGAGCTCCAATGCCAACTGACGACAGTCGGGTCAATACGAGAGAGCCGAAAAAAACTGATGACAAAGGGAGAGATCTAAAAATAGCCAACAGGGACCGCTCCAGTCCCCGTCCGTCCTCATCATTTGAAAGTTGGCTATCAACAGCCTGCGAGCCACAACAGTTCTTCAAAAGTTGCTCATTTCTCCTTCGCTAGGTCAACTACAACTACTTAGCTTCGACTGATTTGTGCACTTTGGAAGATAGTTGACTGGTCAACAAGCCGAAGATGCGCAACAGAAACGAAGAGTGTTCGGACTCAAAAAACACGAGAGGAGAATTCTTCCTTTCGCACAACCACGCTTCAACGCACTGCGTTCAGGCGCACTCTACCAGTGTATATGTGCATTGGAAAAAAAGACTGTAAACAGATAGCTTGATTCTTCTCAATATGATTCGAGCAAAATTGCAGCCTTAAGAGTATAACAGGGAATCACAAAAGATAGTCGCTAGGACGGTCGAGGTGAACTAACCCCAATATCTGCCCACAAGGCGGACAAAAAAAAACTTTCTAACTAATCAATAATTTATCTTTCCGCAGCCGGCTGCCTAAGATTTAAATTTTTCAACCGATAAACAAAATGCTCATGGTCACATCACTGCCACTCGTGAATCCTGACCTCATACCCATCTACTAACCCCCTCAAAACTCATGTGATACTTTGTCGAAGAAGCAGTCGATTGGGCGGTTTCTATCACTCAAGTATCGGACTAACATTCCCCTCCACTTCCCTGTGACTCTACCACTGGTCGTGGCCGGCGCCGGTATTGATCAGCATGATAGGAGCCTTTGAGAAGTTGCGAAGCGAGGAAAGATAGCACCCACTCATCTTCCACGGCTCGTGGATGTAACATCTGGAGGTCCTGGTCAATAACGGAGTAGCAACTGCGGGTGAGCACCTATGCTTATGCTTATGCTTAAAAACTCCGCCTTCCGAGTCTCCTAAGTGTGAAGTGTGAACCTATAGTTATAATAAGAATTTTTTGCGTCCGCCTCGGATAACCGATAAAAACATATGCATCGCAAGTTTAACAAAATGATGTTGCACTTTGCGACTTTGCGACTTCGGTTGACTTTCCAGAAAAAGTGCAAATAACTTGAAAAAAAACTAAAGGGCGCATCAAAATTGAGCCAAGAAATTGGTTACACTTGGTGAAAGCCCTATTTTGGTCAAAAATATTGTTAACTTGAATATTTTTCCTTATAAAAATAAATAAATTAGAGCAAACAGCTAAGTAGATGTCATCTACTCAAATCTACCCATAAGCACACCCCTGATTTTTTCAGCCATCCAGTCAAATTTTCATATTAAGAATTTGTATACAATTTTTTAAGTCGTAGGGGCGCCTCCAGTCAAATTTTCAAAAAAAATCGCTCCTCGACTTGGCGACTTTGCGACTAACTGCGACAGCACTTCACTGGGACACTGAAATGTTCGGTTGACTTTCCAGAAAAAGTGCAAATTACTTGAAAAAAAACTAAAGGGCGCATCAAAATTGACCCTAGAAATTGGTGAAACTTGGAGAAAGCCCTATTTTGGTCAAAAATATTGTTTAAATTGAATATTTTTCCTTATAAAAATAAATAAATTAGAGCAAACAGCTAAGTAGATGTCATCTACTCAAATCTACCCATAAGCACACCCCTGGCAATGATACAAGACGTAGTCAGGGAATCAGTACATGATTACTTCGGCAACTTGGAGTTGTTGCCGACCCCAACTTTACCACCTACACCAAACGATCGCGTAAGACCCGAGATAAACAGGAACAATAGAGATCAACCCAATCCACCCGTCCCGAGCAGGGGTAAATAACACGGGAATACCAAATTTTGGTATTACTTGGGCAAATAACAGGGACCAAAATGTGCCCTTGGTTGCCCAGTAATAGATGGTAAAATGCCATGAAATCATACCAAAGTCTAGTATGTGGAAGGGCACAACAATACCAAACCATGTTATTCCAAGGGTAAAATAATACCTTAAAATAAAACCATTTCAATACCAAGTTGAGGTCTTCTGGATTTTTTAACATTGCTTGAATACCAAAACTTGGTATTGCCATGGTTTAATTTTTAGGTATTCCCGCGCCCTTGGAAAATCAGATTTTGGTATTCCTGTGGTCTTCCAAATACATGATTTTGGTATGATTTCATGGTATTTTACCATCTATTACTGGGCAACCAAGAGGACATTTTGGTCGCTGGTATTTGCACAAGAAATACCTAAATTTGGTATTTTCATACCATTTTTAGTGCAACAGTTGCAGTTAGTGAAAAAACGGAAATGATCCATATGCAACAGCCAAATCTACTCACCTGATGATTCCATGTTGTTCTTAGTGATATTCTTCACCACATTGAATGCATTTGTCATTGATGAACGGCCTGTGCTTGAAGTTCTTGAAGATTCTGAAAAATAACAAGATTGAAAAATAAGTGCAGAGCCGTACCTAGGGTCCATGGCGCCCTTGGCGAAGCATCAATTTGGCGCCCCTCCAAATTTTTCATCATTTTGATATGTTTACTTAAATTTTCAGCGATTGCTTCAAAGAGTTTTAATAATATAATGGTAATTGATTGAATAAATATAACAGCTAAATAATCCAACCACAATTTAATTCTTTGAAGAATGTTCAAATTAATGTTTTATTATTTTTAAACCATTAAAATCGATTTAAATCTTTCCAATACAGATAGGTTGTAACGAAAAGGTGCTTTAGGATTAATGTTGACTGAAAATAGCAGTGTTGTTTTATCGTTTTAAACAGAATTTGATCTGACCTAGCTAAAATTTCATTGTATCAGCATTTTCCTGCATTCCTGAAAAAATAGTTTAACTGATTAGAAAATGGACTCCTTTTCAAATTTGTTTTTGGATGGATTCCTTTTGAAACTATTTTTTTTTCAATTTATTTTTGAAAAAATATTTCTTTTCTCTGTGACTGTGTTTTTTGATTGATATAAAATTCCTAAAATTTGTTTTTTGAAAATTCATAGCTTCAAACAAAGGCAAATTCGACATCTAAAGTTTCTTAAAATTTTGTATAAAAACCATTACACTCAAATAGAGGGTGACGAGCGGGAATTCCCGGGAAATCGCCATTTTTGGACCTCTCGATTCCCGGGAAATTTGGTCGAAGCAAAATTATATAAACAAATAAAAAAAAATTGAAAATTCGAAATTGTTCAGAACATTGGGTGTTCAATGTAAGATGTTCAAGTTCGAATGAACCAATGCTTCTCTTATCTTCTAATTCAGAAAGTGTAAATTTTAACTTATTAAAAATTCCAATAACTATAATTGGGAAAACTTAAAATCATATGGACTCCAAAATTAACCTTAAAGCATACTTATCAGTTAGCCTGGAAAACTGGAAATCTTTGTAAAGACCGCCAAATGTGAACATTCGGGTTTTCCGGATCACTATTTCTTCAATGCATATTTACAGTTTTAAAAAAGAAAAAAAAGTATTAAAATTGTTGTTTTGAGTCGCTATTTATTATATTATAAAAATCCCGATACTGTGAAATTATATATTAGCTATTTTGTTATTTCACAAAAATCTAAAAACAAGTTCATACAATAAGTTGTATTGCAGATTCAGAAAAAAATCAAGAAGTAGATAATAGTTCCCAAAAATAATGAGGCTACTAATTAACGTTTCATTAAATAAGCATGAATAAATCGTAACTGAATTCATTGAAAAGAAACACATTTATAACTTTTCTTTATACATTACTGGCACTATTAGCATAGTTATAAACACTACCAGGTCCCGGGAATTCCCGGGAAATTTCCAAATTCAACTCTCGATTCCCGGGAAATTGAAAATCTCGAGAATAGTCACCCTCTACACACAAAGCTTTTAGAACCGTTTGTGTAAATGTGAAAATTTAGGCGAAATTACACTGGATAGCCCAACACATGGAATCCATGAAATAAAAAAAAATGTATGTGAAAGATAAGCAACTTTATCCATTCCATTAAAACATAACAAAACAAAAATTTTCAAGGAAAATGTTACTAACATTCTTCAAATTATTGACCCTAGAAGCAAAATTAAGTGGAACTTTGTGTTTTCCCAAAAAATATTGCTGTTTTTGGAGTTGGAATTTTGCTTTGGTTTAAAATCTAATGGGTCCGCGATAATGGTGTTTCTGCAAATCAAAATTATACAAGAAATTGTATAATATTTTACTTTTACGACTAAAAAGTTGGTGGGCATGCCAATCTATGCAACTTTGTCGAAGACACCCAAATTTTACTTTTTCACTCTTGCTACAAGCAATTGAATACAAGCAGCAGAATATAATATATTTAGAGCAATTTATGTGCTCTTAAAAAACCAACATTTTTATGTTGAAAAAAAAATATTTTGCTAGAAATTTAACAAAAGTCAAAGCATTTTTTGTGTTAGAAATATTCAATTTAAACACTTCAGTATTTCGAAAACGTAGGCCAATCCCAACGCACAAGTTTGCATTTAAAACGATAAAAATATCTCAAATTCCATTTTCTTTAAACTTGAAATATCTTATTCTTTTTATTTCAGATTTTCAATAGAAATGTGTAAATTTCAATTAAATAGCTGATTATATAAAAAAAATACTTCAAAACATAAAAAAGCTTGATGGTTCCTGATGCTGGAAAAATGGTGAAATTTAAATTGAATTTTATATACTGTAGTTGGAATATAAAATCTCTAGCTATTTCAAAGAATTGTTATAAAACCCTGAAATTTTTGCCACTTGAGCGCCCCTTTGATAAATGAATTGAATTGAATTTTAAATTTAATTCTGGTACAATTATTGAAATAGTTGATTTTGGCGCCCCAAGTGTTATAAGTAATACTTGTAATATTCCGACCAAGATTACCGAGTTATTTTGTAGTCCTACTTTAAAATTTGGCGCCCCTTTTGTTCTGAATACCTTTCTAGGATTTTATAATAACATGACAAATTTGTACAATCATCGGCGGTCGCCAACTGCGCCAACCCCTAGGTACGGCGCTGAATAAGTGTTACTAAAATGAAACTGGATTGAAATTCACCAAAATTCTATAATCTGTCGATTAACTCGTTTTTCAAAGTATTTGGTTATCCCAACTTAGAGAAATTTCAACGTTTAAAAAAAATCTTAGTGGGTATATAAAAAAAAAATGAAAATCAGCTTTAACATTTTTGGGTTTCAAGTCATTTTAGCGCAAAATTAATTATCTCATCAAAATTTATTAAAAAAAAATCCCATAGTTTCAGAGGAATTTGATAAAACCTTTCAATACCAAAATAATACCAAAATGTGGCATCCTGACTTAGAAATTTTTCCACAATGTCAAGTCATTTCTTTAGGGGGTGTATCAAAAATGTTTGAAATCAAGTTTGAAATTTCCGGTTTTCAATGAAAGCATTCGCTTTGAGACATCATTTAAGCGCAAAATTAATTATTTTGTCAAAATTGGTTAAAAATTTCCCATAGTTTCAGAGGAATTTGAGAAAACACTTTAATACCAAAATAATACCAAAATGTGCCATCCTGACTTAGAAAATTTTCCACAATTTCAAGTCATTTCTTCAGGGGGTGTGTGTGTGTGTGTGCAATCAACCAAACGGGACCACGCGGTCGCTTCTTACAAATTGAGTTGTTTCCATGTATTTTAAGATCTACACATTCTATACATGCAAATAACTCGCATAGGCATTTGGAAGGTGTTAGCTCTGCCGAGCTTCGGTGACCCATTTCAACGCTGGCTAGCCGAGCGCGAGGTACTTCAGCTTTATCGACAAGCCCCGCCCTGAAGAACGTTTGCACCAATCGGGTTCAAACGTTATTTAGAACTTCCGAACCCTTGTCAAATGGACAAGGACCCAGCGCGTATATACTTGATAGCAACAGTATTCCTATTTCCAGTCATCGCTCACCAAGTCGTCATGGCCTAGTGGTTAGCATTTTTGCTTACCAATTCAAAGGACGGGGGATCGACCCCGACTCGAGCGACTTTGATTTTTCGTTCATGTTCAGAGTTTCAAGATTTATATTTCCTATACTTTCTCGTTAGGAGCAGATGGGAATCGAACCCAGGACCATTCGCATACAAAGCGAACTCCGTAACCAGTCAGCCACGGCCGCTCCTCTTCAAGTCATTTCTTCAGGGGGTATATCAAAAATGTTTGAAATCAAATTTGAAATTTCCGGTTTTCAATGAAAGCATTCGCTTTGAGACATCATTTTAGCGCAAAATTAATTATTTTGTCAAAATTGGTCAAAAATTTCCCATAGTTTCAGAGGAATTTGATAAAACACTGTAATACCAAAGAATACCAAAATGTGGTGTTCGACCATTGACAAATTCTGCAATTTTGCAATATCAAAACAATACCTTTAATTGGTATGATAGCACGTTTTGTTCCTGCATAATCCTTAAGACAAATTTTAAAGGGTCCAGGAATACCAAAATTTGGTATTGATACCAGAGAAAGGTATTATTACGCATTTCCTTGTTATTTACCCATGCTCGGGGTGATCAACAACAATTTTCCATTCTTAAACAACAGCGTACCGAATGAGATACAAAATCCCGGAATTAACGCCGGAAACAGAAATATTAATCAAGACCCTCAAGATTACCAAAATCAAAACAATTACCAGAACAACTACTTGAGAACAAAAATTGAACGTTGGCCCGTGCAGTTCAGTGGTGAGCATAGCACAAGATCGTTATCAGTTTGCGACTTTGTACGACAAGTTACAATCCTGGCGAACACATACCAAATTAGTCAAGATCAACTTCTTCAAAAGGCATACCTGTTTTTCACAGGAGAGGCTCAAAAATGGTACTTTACGTATTGGGAAAAGTTTCAAACCTGGGATCATCTTGTTTATTACCTTAAACTTCAATACGAACATCCTAACAAAGACAATGATATCGAACATCAAATTCGTGAACGCAAACAACGTGGGAATGAAAAGTTTAGTTACTATCAGGCAGATATGGAAAGGCTTTTCCAAAATCTTTCGTATAAGATTGATGAAACACAAAAGTTGAAAATCTTTCATAACAACCAAGCTTCCCATGCGCCAGTGCCAACGCACACCGCGGGTTTGGTTTTCTAGCTTCGGTACGCACCCATTTGTGTATTGGTATCTTGGTACATCGTACCAGCGCACCACGACACTCTCGGCTCGCCCCATCGTTTTGTGTCTGGCACTCACCCATGGCATGAACCCAGCGTGCCGTGGTACGTGTCGTGGTATTGAACCCGTTTTGTACCGCCAGCGCGTACCACGGCAAGTACCTCGGCTCGTAACGAGTGAAGCACCTTGGCTCATATGCCATGGGTGAGTGCCAGACACAAAACCGACGCGGCGAACCGAGAGTGTCGTGGTGCGCTGGTACGATGAACCAAAATACCCTCGGTTCGTGCAAGGGGTTTCCAGCATCAAGGATTACTGACCAGTCTAAATGGAATTACCAGGATTACTGGCAATATGTCATGAATTACTTTGATTTCCCAGAATTACTTGGGATTTCCAGAAATCACTTAGAATTGCTCAAATTTTTAAAAAATAACTTGGAATTACTGCCTAGCTTCCAGCATATTGAGAAAAGTCTTTGGAATTGGATTGAATGACAGTTGTCAAACGCACAAAACCACGTGCTTGGCAACAGTGCACAAAATTCCCGGTTTAAACAATTAATATGTTTAATCTTTTCTAAAATTTTACATAAATTGAAACCATTTTATTTGTTTCAATTTTGTTTTTTATACATCTTAAACCAATTTTTAAGCTGTTTTAGTCATGTCATATAGAAATAATTTAAAAAATAAATATTTATAAAATACTTATTTAATTTGAATTCGAAATGTGGTGCATATAAAATTCAAAGCACAACAGAGAACAGCAAAAATGTGTTTAAGCTATCTTAAAACTGCTATCCTTGTTTAGATTGATATTATTAGTATTGAGCTAATTCTATAAATTTAAAGCTTGAAAAACATAACAAATATAAAGAAAACATAGATTTTATGACTTTTTCAAAATCTTCCCGGGAATAAATAAATATTTTTCCCGTTTTCCAGGAAACTCAAAACTTGGGAAAATTGGACGTCCTGCTTGAAAATCATCGAATAATTGGGTAAATATCAACATCTGTTTGACAACTGATTTTGACGTTTGAGTGCATTAAAAATTCAAAGCACAACAAAGAACAAAAAAAAATCTTTAAAACAATCTAAAAGTGCTATCCTATTAATAGTATTGAGCTAAAAGTATGATTTCAAAAACATAACAAATATAAAGAAAACATAGATTTTATGACGTTTTCAAAAATTTCCCGGGAATAAATAATATATTTTTTCCGTTTTCCGGGAAACTTGGACTCCCTACTTGGAAATCGTCGAATAATGGGGTAAATATCAACATCAGTTTGACAACTGATTTTGACGTTTGAGTTGTTTTTCATCCGAATACATTTGAATTAGAGAGCATCCAAATTTGCGGACATTCCGAATCCGCTCTGTACTTCTTACAACCTTAAAAGCATCAAGGAAAAGCAAAATGCATTCTGCCGATTTACTTGAATTGATGGGAAATACACGAATTACTGAGTAACTATGGAATTTCTCGAATTACTACGGAATTACTAGGTAATTCCAGAATTACAGGAATTACTGCAGAATTGCGGAGTAATTCTGGAATTACTGAATTACTTACTCAAAATCCGAATGATTCCGTACTAGCTATAACTTTGGATTCTTACATGAAAATTAATAGGCAATAAATAGAATCATAAAAGGTTTATCGAAATTATCTTTTTAACCGTTATTTTTCAATATTTTATTATTTTCTGAAGTATATTTTCACAAACAAGAATCATGGAATTACCAGGATTACCGGGATTATTAGGAATTACCAGGATTACTCTGGAATTACTCAGTAAATCCGGAATTACAGAATTACTTGCTCAAATTCCAAGTAATTCCGGATTAGTGACCAGTCTGACACGACGCTGGAAACCCCTTGGGTTCGTGTGAGTCGGGTACGGGTGTAAACCGAACAAAGCAGGCGCAAAGCAAACCCGAGGTACAAGCGAACCGCGTGTACCGCACGGTGCAGGGAAGCTTGAATTAATCTTCTCATTGAAAAGTTCCGGCGACAAAATTGGGCGAAAAGTTCATCGCCCGGAGATCGCGAGTTGGCGCGAGCGAATGAACACCGCGAAAAAAGATTCAGGGGTGCATTGGGGTTAAATGATTATTTCGTCATTCGGTTTAATTAGAAAATAATTATTTTTTCATAAATATCGCTACTTTGAAGCGATGTTATTCATTTTTACAGTAAATTAGGCATTGTTACATCAAATTTGACCATTTAAACGCACCAGAATGGCAAAATTTTATTACAACAATGTTTGCAAATTTGACCGTTTTACCCCCAAATCCCCTTGTGGAACAAAAGAAAAGTTCATCCGCGGTCTGTCAGCAGCGCGCTGTTTTGTTTGCTAGATCAACATTTGGAAATGTCGAACGTTGAAGGAAATCGCTAAAAAATGGAAATTAACCGATTTCAAATGTTTTGGCCGCGAATGAAAGGTAAGCGTGGCTAATTTTTGATTCCGATCTGTAAAACTAGTTCTGGCGAGGGTTTTGGGCACTTCGGCAATCGATTTTACCGGCGGGTTGCTTCCAGTTGCATTTGATTTGAGGAGAAGGTTTTTCAATCCACCAGGGTCTATTTCCGGGGCAACAGTTTCGGTAATCCGGAACTTCCGGTAAATTTCATATTTGCAGTGTTAAGCATAAAAAACAAACTTAGACCAATCTTTCAAACCCGTTTTTTAAATGTAACTGAGAACAATAAATCCTCAAAGTGCGCTCTTTTTGGAGGGCAATTCTGGGGAGTGTTATTTCGGGGTTTGAGCGCAAATCGGGGGAGCGCTATTGCGGGGTTTTGGCGGGTGGGACGGGATTTTCTTTTTTAATGTACTTTAAACGAAACATTTATATAAAGGGTCATCCACAAAACACTGATAAGGGGCCATCCTCAAATCTGGGTAACCAAGAACTCCCGGAAGTCATGGCCTTGATCTAACGGGGGTGAATAAACCATCGGTATAGCTTCAGGTAGCTTCAGTGAGCCACAGTGGATACTCTTCGCCATGTTGGATTGTTATGGGTTCTCCAGGAACTCCCGAGAGTTATGACCTGATGATCTACCTGATCAACGGGGGTTTACATGGGTGTATTACAATCGATATAACTTAAGGTAACTTTATTAGACAACGATATTTACTCTGCAGCTTGTTGGAATGTTTTGGGTTATCCAGAAATTCAGGAAGTCATGGCATGGGTGTCTGCTTAAACCAGGCCATTACTTAAGAGTGTTCATTGAATCGTGGTTCATTAAAGTTATCTGAAACCACCGTTGATTATGTAGATATCCAGGCAATTACTTCCGGGAGTTCCTGGGTGACCCTTAACAATCCAATATACCCTGGAGTATCCATCGTGGTTAACTTAAGCTGCTTGAAGCTATACCGATGATTAATATACCCATATAACCCCCGTCGATCAGGGAGATCATCAGGTCAGGTCATCAAGTCACACATCAAGTCAAGTCAGCCGGGAGTTCCTGGAGGACCCATAACAATCCAACATGGCGAAGAATATCCATCGCGGCTCACTTAAGCTACCTGAAGCTATATCGATGGTTAATTCACCTATATAAACCGTCGTTGATCTGGTAGATATCCAGGTCATGATTTCAAGGATTTCTTAGAAGATGTATAACAATCCAACGTACCCCAGAGTATCCATCGTGATTCAGTGAAGCTACCTGAAGCTACACCGATGGTTAATTCACCCATATAGACAACCGTTGCGCAGGTAGATATCCAGGCCATGACTTCCGAGAGTTCCTGGGAAACCCATAACAATCCAACATGGTGCAAAGTGTTCATCATGGTCCACTAAAGCTTCTTGAAACTATACCGATGGTTGATATACCCATATAGACCCCCGTTGATCAGGTAGATCATCAGGTCATCACTTCCGGGAATTCTTGGATGATCGATAACAATCTAACGTACCTCAGAGTATCCATCGTGGTTCACTGAAGCTACCTGAAGCTACACCGATGGTTAATTCACCCATATAGACCTCCGTTGATCATGATCTCAGACGGTACCGGAAAATAAACCCCGTAATGACGAACAATAGGGTCGTAAAGACCTATATCAATTGTTATGTGCAACGATAAAAAACAGATTAAAACTCATTCATGATCACTTCTTTCATTGAAATGCAAAAAATAGAAAAGGGCAACATTTTTTTGATGGATAAACTACGGTCCGCTGTCAAGTAAGACCTTTTTGTCAAGAAGAGTTGCGATGTTATTTTTTTCAAATTGATTTAAAAATCGATTTTAAATCCTACTTGGTCGTACAAAATGTCATTGGGATTGGATACCCAGATTTGAGGATGGCCCCTTATCAGTGTTTTGTGGATGACCCCTTATATAAATGTTTCGTTTAAAGTACATTAAAAAAGAAAATCCCGTCCCACCCGCTAAAACCCCGCAATAGCGCTCCCCCGATTTGCGCTCAAACCCCGAAATAACGCTCCCCAGAATTGCGCTCTTCCTCGGTTTGTGCCCCCCAAAAGAGCGCACTTTAGGGATTTATTGTACTCAGTTCAAGACTCAGATACATTTAAAAAACGGTTTTGAAAGATTGGTTGAAAGTTTGTTTTTTTATGCTCAACACTGCAACTATGAAATTTACCGGAAGTTCCGGATTACCGAAACTGTTGCCCCAGAAAAAGCCCCTGGTGGATAGAAAAACCTTCTCCTCAAATCAAATGCAACTGGAAGCAACCCGCCGGTAAAATCGATTGCCGCAGTGCCCAGAGCCCTCGCCAGAACTAGTTTTACAGATCGGAATCAAACATCTGGAGCAACATTTGAAAGGGGCGGTACGACATTGTTCTTACGGCCTTTCGTCCCATTTAAACGCGTGTATTGAAAGGCCGTAAGAGCAATGTCGTACCGCCCCTTTCAAATGTTGCTCCAGAAATTAGCCACGCTTACCTTTCATTTGCGGCCAAAACATTTGAAATCGGTTAATTTCCATTTTTTGAGCGGATTCCTTCAACGTTCGACATTTCCAAATGTTGATCTAGCAAACAAAACAGCGCGCTGCAGACAGACCGCGGATGAACTTTTCTTTTGTTCTACAAGGGGATTTGGGGGTAAAACGGTCAAATTGGCAAACATTGTTGTTTTAAAATTTGGCCATTCTAGTGCGCTTGAATGGTCAAATTTGATGTAACAATGCCTAATTTACTGTAAAAATTAATTACATCGCATCAAAGTAGCGATATTTATGAAAAAATAATTATTTTCTAATTAAACCGAATGACGAAATAATCATTTAACCCCAATGCACCCTGAATCTTTTTTCGCGGTGTTCATTCGCTCGCGCCAACTCGCGATCTCCGGGCGGTGAACTTTTCGCCCAATTTTGTCGCCGGAACTTTTCAATGAGAAGATTAATAACAAGTTTGATTTCTTACAAAAAAAGACTTCAATTGACTCCGATTAGTTCACTAGATCAGCTATCACAGTGCTGCTACAACTTCGATAGTCTCGAACCTGGGTTATTCCCTCAGCTCGGTTCGGGTAATCAAAGACTTTCTACAGTTAATCAAATTGATCAAACGAATTTAGACGAAGAATACGAAGAGGTCTCAGATGACGAGGTGAATGCACTTTACAAATCGAACAACAACAACAAATTCAAAACCGAAACCAACATCAGAAAGCAAGGGAAGATAGGCCTGAGAGTTCAAATTTAGCACAGAAAACACTTGATTTGAGTATTTGCTGGAATTGTAAGCAAAGAGGACATTGGTATTCAAATTGCCTCGAACCAAGAAATGTATTTTGTTTCGCATGTGGTGAGCCATCGTTCACAATCAAGACTTGTCCAAATAAGCACAATTATCGATCTTCTAGTCCAAAAAACTAAGCTCCGGGGCGACCCAGGAAGAATCCCTGCCGCCGTCCCAAGAATTCAACTATTTTAATCGCGTCTTTCAAATTAACACAAGTCCTTCTCGTTGCCCCCATACAACGGTCGAGATTCCTTCAAGAAAAAATTGTTGGTCTTTTAGATTCAGGTGCAAACATTAGTGTTACAAATGCAATTGATCTTTTAGAACGATTGAATTTGAAAATTGTCAAAAACCCGATTCGAGTTCAAGCAGCAAATGGTTCGCAACTTTCATGTTTAGGTTTCGCTTACATCTCATTCACATTCATCAACAGAACTACAGTTTTACCAACTAACATGGTTTCTGTAAATATTAAATCAGCCCATACAACAGCCAAGCCACATCGCTGTCGCATGAATGCTGAAAGTAGGCATCCCCGAAGCTCAACACATGTGTGCTTCATTTGTATGCTGAAAACGACGCTTGCCTACATGAACTTTACCAACATTTTTCGATTCTGTTAGAAGACTTATCAGCCATTATTCAACATGTTTTTTGCACAGTTTTAGATAAGGATTTTGGGATTTTTTAGTTTTTTATGCATTAAGTTGTTAGTGTAGAGGATGATTTATGGGTTCTTAAAGAAAACTAATAATATTTACTTTAGTAATATTTACTGACGGTTGATAAGCATTTTTCATACGAATCTCTTCATGTGAACGTTTGTGTGCATAGCATTAATTTATTTATTCGTTCATTTCTTATGAGCCATTCTCTAGGATCTCGGAACTCTTTTATTTATTTATGTTTCATTTTGTTTGTTGATTTAATAACAAACTTTTATTTTTTATTCTCCGTGACCTGATCATAAAGTGTTAATTAACAAATAATCGTAGCGAATAAATCAACAAATTACAACATAAAAATTAAATCTTTTAGGACATGTTATTTGTTGCAAATACATACAAAAAGATTCATCCTGAACAATAAATATGTTATTATCAGTCTTTTTCTCGACATACAATTTTCGAAATACGCTTTAATTAAATGAAAAATTGCATTTTTCTAGAGAATCGTTTCTATGCTATCCCAAAAAGCGACGAAAACGGATGCATATGCCCCGAGACAGAGGGACGTTCCGCCCGAAGAGCAATGAAAGAAAGGAAGGAAAACATTGAACCATCTAAATACATGCAGAGAAGAGTCTATCCACAAACACCGACGCACTAGGTCCTCTTCGATTTCCAGCATGCTTACATGTACACTAGGGTGTAATAACAAAATCGATTTTCCAGCACAGCAATTTTGAAGCTCCTTTTGGGGTCCTAAACAACTCCCCAAGGTTTGCGAACGATTTTTTCAGTCTTCACTTTGCGCAAAGCGATTTAATTTGTATGGGAAAAAGATGCCCTAAACCCCCCTAAAAAAAATACGGCGTCCTCAAAACTCGTCAAAACGTGATTTTCGAGCAAAAAACACGTTTTTGGCGAGTTTTGAATACGCTGTATCTTTTTATAGGAGCAAGTTAGCATCATACTCTCTTCGGGAAAGTTGTATAGCACATTCCAGAGCAACCGAATATGAATCCGGTTTTAATATAGCGTGTAACGTGGATTTTTGAAATATCAAAATACAAAAAAATGGGTTTCCCCAAAAAAAACTTATATGGAAAATTGAATCGCTTTGCCCAAAGTGGGGACTTAACCAATCGTTCCCAAACTTTAGGGAGTTGTTTAGGACCCCAAGAGGAACTTAAAAGTTGCTGTGCTCACTAAATTTGGACAACTTTATTTTTTTCATATAACCATATTACACCCTAATGTACATACGTTTTGTGGTGATCTTCGTGTACGGTGTTTCCGAACCGGCCCCGCACTTTTGTGCCGTACATGTCGGTGCACACATTTTCCTAATATACCACACTCTGTGAAAGAGTCGTGCTCGAGAAATTTACACACATTTATGATCGGATGGCGAACGACGTCACTTTAGTTAGTAGTTTTCAGTACGATCTCGAAAGTGTGCGTGCGTGATGCGCTCTCTTCTTAAGTGGGATTCAAGTTTTTTTTTTCTAATGTGAGATAAGATATTTTGTGTAATTTAAACAATGAACCAAATATATCAATAGTACCTCGCTTTACTGTGCTTCGTTAACTTTTATTTGATTGAAAAGTGTTGTGCAAGCCTAAAAAGTTATTACATTGTGAATACACACTCAACAAAAATTGTATTGCTAGCTGATCTTGGTTCACTTCCGGTCAACGGAAACAATGGATCAAGGTATGTTTACCTATAAATTGTGAAAAGGGAATGGTTTAGAATAGGTCATCGTACCATACGGAAATGTGTTTTGTCGTGGTTTGTGATCAATGAAAAATAAGTAATCTCGACTGACTAGCGCTTGAATAATTGATTTTGGTATGCAGTTGTAGACAGATTGAGTTGGCGTTTGGAGATATTACGTGACGCGTCATTTGATTTTTTTTATTGTTTGTATAGCCCTTTTCTTGTAACATTTGTCATTTTGTTACTATCTACGCGTAATATACGTAACGTTAAACCATCCATATGCCCTTGTACAATAGAGTATTTTTTCCCATGACCTATGACTATGCAATCGAAACCAGAAGGAAAAAGATCACCAGTTGTTTTGGTCCGAGCCGGGATTTGAACCCCGATCCCCACTTACAAGGCGGAAGCGTTAGCACTAGGCTACCTAACTACCCCCTCAATCTACCAACAATAAAATGATCCATTCTAAGACATAATCGGAGATGTGACGTTGTTGCTGTTGCTGATTATGTCTCAAGTCCTCTCTTAATTAATGGGCATTTCTTATCGCTTATGATTCAACTGAGCGCTGTGGGCAACTTACATGGCGATGAAATTTTCCCTGAGTGACAACCTTGATTTTGAATATTGAAATAATTTGAGCCAAACGACATTTTTTGTGTTTTTTGACTGTAATTTTATTGTAAGGAGATCATCCATAAACCACGTGAACACTTTAGGGGGGGGGAGGGTTGGCGATTGTTAACGATCCATACAAAAAAGTTTTTTTTTGTATGGAGAATTGTCCACGAGGGGGGGGGGGGTTACAGATTCCCAACAAAGTGTCCACGTGGTTTATGGATGCACTTATTGTTGGCATATCAGCACATTGACATTAATAGTAAAGCTAAATAGTTAAATAGTGGGTGACAAGCAAGCTTGTATCTAAAGTTTCGCATAATTATTAAATTTCCCCTACTTGGTTTATTTAACGTCAAAAAAAGGTCATCAGATGTTGGGCTTCCGGATCATGGAATACGTTCAAAGACTGCTGACAAAACAAGATATATCAGTGATCAAATTATTATTAAACAAATCTCTTCTCTCATTTTTGATTGCATAAAACAAACGATCAAGAATAAAGAATATCTTGTTTTTCAGATAATCCAAATTACTTTGATGATCATGTGGCTAGTAGTGGGGCCGAGCCAAATAGTAAGAGTTTCTTTCTGTTTAAGAAAAGAAGCTCGGCTAGTAGAGCAACGCCGATCAAATCATCAAATCCGATCATAGCCCCTGCAATGATCAACAAACGCAGCGGCAGCTTTAAAGGACTCTTGCGTTCGAGAAGTAATTCAAACAGCAGCACGACACCCAAAGCTGCTCATTACAGTCGAGACTACAATGCGCTGGATGCTGGTAGTTTCAGTGGAAACGATGATGTGTTTTACTCGAATACAATGTGAGTGACTAACCTCGATTCTAAATATATCAATTGTTTATCGTAAACTTTCTCATTTTAGTACACCAAAGTGCAATGATGCACAGAACGATAAAGGCAACAGAGAACACAGATGTGGCAGCGAAATCGAGCTGAGAAGGCATTCCATTGGAACTTTCATGATGAAAGAAAATTTTAGGTTCGGATCAATATCTGATGAGGTAAGAAAATGTTTTGTATATACTTCGGACATAAAAAAAATGCCACTGTATATCAAAACATTTCAAAATCTGTTAAGACTTCAAAATTTCCCAAAAAAATTGGTAATTGCTATTAATTTTCTACGGCTTTTTGGAACAAAGTACTAAAGTTTATTAGTTTTCTGATAGTTGACATGATTTCAAACCAAGGGAAATTTTTAATTTCCATTAGGCCAGCGGTTCTCAACCTTTTCTTGACTATGTACCCTTTTTCTTTTTGCTTAAGCTGTTGGTACCCCTTAGTTTTTAAACATGAATGTTTTCGCTTATAGGAGTTTCTATAAAATTCCAAATATCGTTTTTTTTTGTATAAGAAACTTAAATTTTGGAGAAAAAAAAAATGTTTGAATGTTCTATAACTGTAACTCGGGGGACATTGATCGAATTTAAACTAAATTTGGAATTTTTTGGACCATTTTTTTTTTTGCTTCCTGGGTGTTTTTGAAACCTTATTGGGTCAGGGTTATTCAAAAACACTTAAAAAGTGAAAAAATATTTTATTGGACATTTAAAAAAATCGAAAAATATAGTTAAAAAGTTAAGGCTTGTATCTAGAATTGTTTGAAAACAAGTACAGGGGAGGCCTTACAATGCCCATGTACTTTTCTTCGATTAATTTTTTTTCTTGCTGAAATACATTGAAAATATTGTAAATTTTATTGAAGAACTGTTTGATAAAGTGAAATTTTCTAGTTGTTATTATTTTCAATCAAATATTTTTCATCTCAAAAAAAATCTTTGTTGCTTTTTTGAACATTTTACATCTTAAACAACACCACAATAGTATTTCGAAAGAGTGTTTAGTTGGATAATTCTGAAGAAACATCTTGATCTTGAAATTGAAATAGAAAAATTTATAAAAAAACACTTCAGTTTTTGTAGCATTGAAAATGAGATCCATATTGGAACATATGTACAACAACAATAAAAACTTTTTTTCCTAGGTTTAATGTTTAGCAAAACTAAAAGACAGGTCGAAAAAAAATGTTAAAATAATGAAACTTTAGAATCTTTTATCAAACATTTGAATTGTTTTAAGAGATGGCAGTTTCTTTCTTTCTTTTCCAGATTTGAGACAAAAATTTAAAGAATAAAAAAAATGAACCAAAAAAACTAAATAAACGGTACACTTTATTTAAAATAGTAAAATTTCTTATCGAATGCAAGCGATTTTCTCTTTTTCTGAATATTTTCTGTGTGTTATGTCGATTTTTTAGAACTTAGCCAACAATTCGAAAAAAAATGTTTCTTTAGGAAAACCTTATCATAAACTTTGCCAAAGATTTGTGATCAGAATATGCCATCTCAATGTCAGATTTTCGAAAATATTGATACACGCAAAAAATCAAGCATATTTGATTAAAAAAAATATTTTGTTGTTTTGACTTGGTGAATTTTTGTTGAATTATCCCTCAAAACCAATTGAATCATCTCCAAATTTCGAGTTGAATTGACCTGCTGAACACCCGTGCCCTGCATTTTATTTTAAATTATCCATAATTATTCATCCCATCCATAACACAAGTGGAAACTTTTTTGAAAATTTGGAGAATTTTTTTTTTGTGTAGCGTTCAAATTTAGTGAAGATTTTTTTAATTTATTGAATAAAAATATATAATGAAGCATAAAAAGGAGTTTCTGTGATTTAAGCATAAGATTTCAGAGTTATTTTAACATTTTCCACGTTCCGCGAAATTTGCGTGAAATTTGGTGTTTTGAAATTGAGGTCCCCGTGAAATTTGCTATTTTCGAGCGTGAAAAATCACTAAGCCTACATATACGTAATATGGTCAGTAAACGTCATTTAGCTAGGGTACGTTATCCATTAGTGGACCCCTTTCCTATAGTGGACCCTCTGAAGGGTTTTTGATGAAAAATTCAATTAAATCACAATTTCAAGCGTGTTGTTGTCTACAAATCTTTTATTTGGCATGTTCAGCATCATTTAAAACAATGTTGACTGACATTGAATTGTCCTTTTCACCAAAATAAGTGTTTTGAGTTCGATATCTGAAATCAGCCATGGCCACTAGCATTTTCACAACAAAACTGCATTTATATTTTATGATTGAATTAACCATCCAATCATTTTTTGACTGATTATTTAACTTCAGCAAGTCGAAATAATGTAAGTTTAAGGATCTCTACTAAAATAAAGCAAAGAACTGCCATTTTCGAGCGAAAATTAGGGGGGTCTAATATAGGACAACGAAAATCCAAACTTTTCCAAAAGTGGACCCCTGTTAATTTAACCTTCAAAAATGAAGAAAACTGTGTATTTAAGCAAAAGTTTCTCTAAAACATACAATAAATGCATGTTGTTATCAACCTAAACGCATATTTTTTTTCAATTATGAGTATAAATATAGCTTTTTCATGTTAAAAGTACCAACAATGCTGAAGCCGTAAGAATTTATAATTAATCAAAACTATAGTTCATTGTACTTAACTGAAGCATCATAATTGCAGTTTGAAATGATATTTTATAATAATAAATCAATAACAAAACATTTTTTTAAATAAACATGCGCGGTTTTGTCAGCAACTGTAAACAAATCTATTATTTAGTTTCGGTCAACCATTTATGTAATTATTATGGAAAAATTAGCATCAAGATTACTTTTTTTTATTATTTTTATGTTTATAGTGGTTTTTGAGACGTTTTCTCTGATCTTTTTCGGAAATAAATGTGTTTAAATGTCTTTTGGTTTTTTATTGTTTAAAGCCTAATTTGTTAACAAAACATAATTGTTTATAATGAAAAGTGAACAAAATCCATCTATTATTCATTATATCCATCATTAGACCTACACAATGCATCAAAACATCAAATATCGGTTAAATTTGGTATAAAAATAACAGTTTGCCTATAGTGGACCCGGGCCCACAATCGGTTTATGGACCCGGGTCCATAACAAGGCAAAAAAACTTTTTTTTCAAATAACTATTTTTATGCTCAGAAACAAATAACTGATGAAACAAATAGTCAAAATTGTTCAAAAGACTTCAGATTTCATTGTTTTGTACAAAGGGTTATGAAAAATTGCTTAAAATATTGATAATTTGTGAAAAATGTGTGTTCGGTATCACCGAAGAGGAAACCCCGCCGTGCGCACAACCCTGCGCCCACCGTGTCAAGTGACAGCAGCTGCCAAACGTCAAAACGTCATCCACGAACCGCGCGCAGGGCGCTCGCGTCAGAGCACGTCCAACCGCCAACGAGACAACACGCAAGAGTCGCAGCGCAGCACGAGAAGTGAAGAAGAAGAAGTGTAGTGTAGTGAGGAGTAGGAGAGGAAGAAGAAGGAGAAAATAAACATAGAAAATCACAAGTTTCCCAGTGTTTTCGTCCCTCCTACGTTCCGCTGCAAATCTGCCATCCAACCCAAAATACAGTCCACTATCCAGAATCGGCCAGCCCCGAACAATGTGTTTCGGCATTACTAGGGGGTTCGCTAATGGTTAAAATACCCTATCCAGCATCACGCCTAAATCTTTCACACAGGATGTCCGAGGTATAGGCTAGTACGCAGATCAGAAGGAAGGGGGTCAAGAAACAGCTTTACGAATAGCAGAACAAAGGAGAGGGAACGATTTCTTGGGGCTTTTCTTCACCCTATCTGGCTTGCTTTCGCTGCCGCTGCTGCCCATTTGAAATTTTTCTTGACCGATTCCTTCCGAAGTGCGTTTACCGCTTATGGTGGTGTTTGAAAGAGTATAGTCAAAGGAAATTTTGTTGCGTTTGCGGGTGAAAGTGATTACTGAACACTTAGTTGCATTAAGAACCATTCTGTTATCGGAGCACCAGTTTGCAAACCGGTTGAGCTGCTCTTGAAGAACCTGGCAGTCTCTATTCTCCTCGATAACAATGAAAAGCTTTATGTCGTCCGCGTAAGACAGCTTGTGACATTTAAGCAGAGGATGCACGTGAGCAATTCTCTACCAAAACCGGAAATAGATTTTATTTGTATTTTTTGATTTGGCTCAAACTTTGTGGGGGCCTTCCCTATGACCAAATAAGCTATTTTGCGTCATTGGTTCACCCATACAAGTCTCCATACAATTTTGGCAGCTGTCCATACAAAAATGGTATGTAAATATTCAAACAGCTGTAACTTTTGAGTGAATTTTCTGATCAATTTGGTGTCTTCGGCAAAGTTGTAGGTATTGTTGAGGACTTTTGAGAAAAAAATAGGTACACGGAAAAAAATTTGCAGATTTTTAATCAACTTTTTTTTCACTAAAACTCAATTTCCCAAAATACGTATTTTTTGATTTTCGAGATTTTTTGATATGTTTTAGGGGACAAAAATCCTCAACTTTTGAGTCATAGAGAAACATGGTCAAAAAATCTGCCGCCGAGTTATGATTTTTGAAAAATAGTGATTTTTGGAAATAATCGAAGTTTTATGCAAAAACAAGTTTGACATTATTTTTTAATGCAAAATTGAATTTGCAATCGAAAAGTACTTGACAGATTTTTTGATAAAGGGCTCCGTTTTCAAGATATAGTCACCGAAAGTTTGATTTTAGCGAAATATTTGCAGTTTTTCAATTTTTAAAAATACTGACCATGAGTGACCATTTCTAGAAATAGGGTACGTTATCCATTAGTGGACCCCTTTCCTATAGTGGACCCTCTGAAGGGTTTTTGGTGAAAAATTCAATAAAATCACAATTTCAAGCGTGTTGTTGTCTACAAATCTTTTGTTTGGTTCAGCATCATTTAGAACAATGTTGACTGACATTGAATTGTCCTTTTCACCAAAATAAGTGTTTTGAGTTCGATATCTGAAATCAGCCATGGCCACTAGCATTTTCACAACAAAACTGCATTTATATTTTATGATTGAATTAACCATCCAATCATGTTTTGACTGACTATTTAACTTCAGCAAGTCGAAATAATGTAAGTTTAAGGATCTTAACTAAAATAAAGCAAAGAACTGCAATTTTCGAGCAAAAATTAGGGGGGTCCAATATAGGACAACGAAAATCCAAACTTTTCCAAAAGTGGACCCCTGTTAATTAAACCTTCAAAAATGCTGAAAACTGTGTATTCAAGCAAAAGTTTATCTAAAAGATACAATAAATGCTTGTTGTTATCAACCTAAACGCATATTTTTTTTCAATTATGAGTATAAATATAGCTGTTTTCATGTTAAAAGTACCAACAATGCTGAAGCCGTAAGAATTTATAATTAATCAAAACTATAGTTAATTGTACTTAACTGAAGCATCATAGTTGCAGTTTGAAATGATATTTTATAATAATAAATCGATAACAAAACATTTTTTTTTTCCAATAAACATGCGTGGTTTTATCAGTAACTGTAAACAAATCTATTGTTTAGTTTCGGTCAACCATTTATGTAATTAATATGAAAAAAATTGCATCAAGATTACTTGTTTTTAATTATTTTTATGTTTACAGTGGTTTTTGAAACGTTTTCTCTGATCTTTTTCGGAAATAAATGTGTTTAAATGTCTGTTAGGTTTTTTGTTGTTTAAAGCCTAATTTGTTAACAAAACATATTTGTTTATGATGAAAAGTGAGCAAAATCCATCTTTTATTCATTATATCTATCATTAGACCTACACCATGCATCAAAACATCAATTGTCGGTTAAATTTGGTATAAAAATAATAGTTTGCCTATAGTGGACCCGGGTCCACAATCGGATTATGGACCCGGGTCCACCATAGGAAAAGGGGGTCTATAACAGGCAAAAAAAACTTTTTTTTCAACTGGCTATTTTTCTGCTCAAAAACAAAAAAACGGATGAAACAAATAGTCAAAATTGTTCAAAAGTGCTGAAAATATTGAAAATTTGTGAAAAATGTGCTTCGGCTCTACTAGGGGGTCCACTAATGGTTAAAATACCCCATTTTTTAAAAGTTCAGAAAATTTGCTATAAAATTGTCTAAGAGACATTGAAGATTGGACCTCGGGTTGCTATATATTTTGAAATTTTTAAAATCAAGACTAGCCTTTTAAATGGGCGTAATATTCAATGTTTGACCCTTTAAAAATGTTAGTCTCGATTTAAAAATGACGCAAAATAGCTTATTTGGTCATAGGGAAGGCCCCCACAAAGTTTGAGCCAAATAAAAAAATACAAAATATAAAAATGGTTGAAATCGGCCGATTTCGTAGAGAGTTGCTCACGTCGTTCATATAGAGGAAAAAAATCAGGGGACCCAGGTGGCTGCCTTGTGGGACGCCTGAAAAAACAGCAAATATGGCAGAAATTACGTCGCCCACTTTCACGCTCATTTCTCGTCCGGTGAGGTAGGAGCGAAGCCATTCGAGCAGAGAACCGCTGAAGCCCAGTAGCTCGAGTTTAGCAACAGTAATACGGTGGTTTAGCTTGTCGAATGCTCCCGATAGATCCGTGTAGATGGCGTCAATTTGTTTCCGTTTCTGCATGGTTCGTAGGATGAAGGACGAATAGGTGACAAGATTGGAACTGGTAGAACGTTTCGCCATAAAGCCATGCTGTTCCTGGGCGATATAATCACAACAGTTATTTAAAAAAAAAAAGAAAACTTTTTGGAGATAAGCACATCAGTTGCCAATAGTATTTCAACAATCAATGACTCTACCTTTGAATTTCCTGCAGATTCCCATGTTTCTGGTGAGGAAGTCAAAGTTGCAGTTAAACAAATGAAAAATATGAAAGCTCCTGGCTTTGATAACATTTTTAATCTAGTGTTGAAAAAACAGAGTGATCAGTTCTTTCAACATCTAGCCAATATTTTCAATAAATGTTTAAAACTTGCTTACTTCCCCACCAATTGGAAGCTGGGCAAAGTCATACCAATTTTGAAGCCTCAAAAAGATCCAACATCGCCAACAAGTTATCGTCCCATTAGTCTTTTGAGTAGTCTGTCCAAACTCTTTGAGAAGGTCATCTATTCAAGGCTTTTGGATTTTACCAACGATAATAATATAATTTTGAATGAGCAGTTTGGCTTCCGAAAGGGCATAATACTGCTCATCAGCTTACGAGAGTAACTAAAATCATCAAGCAGAACAAGCTTGAGTCTAAATCAACTGCTATGGCTTTGTTGGATGTTGAGAAGGCTTTTGACAATGTTTGGCATGATGGTTTGATACATAAACTGTATTTATACGGTTTTCCAATGTATCTTATCAAAATTATCCAGCACTATCTTTCGGAGAGATCGTTCAGGGTTTTTCTGAATGGGATTGCTTCTGGATTATTCAACATTGATGCTGGGGTTCCCAAGGAAGTATTCTTGGCCCACTTCTGTACAATATTTTTACATCTGATTTGCCTACTCTTCCTGGTAATGGTGTGTTGTCACTTTTTGCTGATGACACTGCCGTTATTTATAAGGGTAAAATAACCAGATATTTAGTCGGCCGTCTTCAGAAGGGTCTTGACGTTCTTTCCGAATACTTTGGCGACTGGAAAATTCGCATAAATGCAGCCAAAACTCAAACCATCATTTTTCCACTTTCCAAATCGGCCCGATTTGTCCCAAAGGATGATGTTTTGATTAAAATGAATGATGTTTCAATACCCTGGTCAAAGGAAGTTGTCTATTTAGGTCTCATACTTGACTCGAAACTTTTGTTTCGGCAGCATGTAGACAAAATATTGAACAAGTGCAGCATTCTCATCAGGTGTTTGTATCCTTTAATTAACAGAAAATCAAAGCTATCTTTGAAAAATAAGCTAGCAGTTTACAAACAAATAATTTACCCCGTTATTGAGTATGCAGTACCTGTTTGGGAGTGTTGCGCTAGAACTCATAAATTGAAGCTCCAGCGTGTCCAAAACAAGGTACTCAAAATGGTTTTGAATGTTCCTGGCTGGACTAGATCAAGTGAGGTTCATGAATTAGCAGAAGTAAAAATGTTGGATCAGAAGATTCAAGAAAAATGTTTGAAATTCAGGAAAAAATGTGCTATATCTGAATACCCCTTGATTCAAGGATTGGTTTAGTTTATGGTAAGATTAAGTTAGTTTTAGGTTAGGCTTGTTTTCTTAATTTTTTTTTCTTCATTGTACCTAGTGTTACAAAAATGATAAATCATATACTTTTAAAGTTATGAATATGAACAGTGTTTAAATCACGAAAAGCAAACTAAAGCTGAAGAGCCACAGCTGACCACTTATTATGTAAACCAAATGTAATTATTATAAGAAAGATTCAATAAAGTATATTTAATTCAAAAAAAAAAAAATTTTGGAGATAAGCAGCACTGCAATAATAATTTCATTGACATTGAAATATTATTTAAAAAATTTCCTTTAGAAATTAAGATCCGATTTATATTTTTCTTGTCAATTTAAAAAAAATATATTCATGATCAAATTCTGGACCAATTTTTCAGAGTATATAATGAATTTGAAAATGGCGTTTAACCGGAACATAAAAGTTAAACATGAATCGTTTTAATGTTTGATGCAATCGAGGAAAATCATATTATTAGTTAGCTTTATTTTAAAATGGTTAAATATGCATTATTAACAACTTTTCCAGTGAATATTTTGGCGTTCAAATTTAATGTAATACATATCATCTAATTTTTTTACACATTGAAATTAAACGCAAGCATTGATTTTTTTTTCATATCAATTTATTAACAAATATCCATTGTAGGCCTATAGGGTCGTCCAATTTCACGGAGACACGTCTGAATCCGGAATTTAAACGATTATAATTTTTGTATTTCATTCAAATTATTTATATGGCTTCAATAGCTTAGAACAATTAAAATAAAACAATGTTTAAGTTTGTTTATAAAATTTCGAGAAAAACAAATATTTCAGTTATGAGTTTTATGTTGTGCTAGAAAAAATGGAAAATGTCAGAGAAACCATTACAATGATCACACAGCTGAAAATGTAAATCCAGACAGTTTAAATTTTGATAGTTCAAATTTATCAGTTTGTTCGTGGGGTTTTCTCTCAGTATAAGACCGTTGCAAATATTTTTCATTTTTTCCTCCTTCAAAAATTTTCCGAAAAATCAGGGGGCAAAATTTTTTTTTTTTCAAAAAACTTAAATTTTTAATGAAAATAGAAGCTAAATCAACTGAAACCAATCTAAAATGCATTTTCTGCATTGTTAATCATGTTTGGGCTGGATTAAAAATATTTTGAATTTTGGTGAAATTCCAGTGCACAGCACCACAAAAACTTTTTTTTCACAAATAATAAAATTTTCGTCAATACTTAGATATTTTTGAAATTAATGATTGCAAAACAACTGGACAGGTGTATAACGCATTTTAAAACACTTTTTTCATTCAAATGGCTACGGCCCCGACTTTTTGATTAAAATGAACGAATTTGATTGAAAACAAAAAAAAATATGTTTTTCTTTAAAAGAATGTATAATATATATGTTTTACATATACAGCAATTCCATTTGAAAAGAGCCTAAACCAAAAAAAAAGTTCTCCGATCGGGCTCAAAATTTTTCTGGGGGTTCCTTGGCCAAAATAATTAGACCCGTATTTTTTTGTTTGGCCATTAGGGTGGCCTACATCGTGCTAGGGTGGTTCAAAAAATGGCAATTTTCGTCATTTTCGTAAAACCACTTTTTCTAAAAATCATATCTCGCGCATTTCATCCGATTTTAGCTGTCTTAGACGCAAAGAAAGGTGATGAGTTTGGCTATTTGGGAAAATAGTAAAGTTCCAAAATCTAGCTTAACTATTGAAAAGTCGTATGAAAACTTAAAATGGCGTTTTGACCGTGTCTGGACCAAAGAGCCTATGTCTGAAAATATTTTATCGGATTCCTCGGAAAATTTCACATAACTTATCAAAATTGGCGATGTCGAACCGTACGTTTTGGAGATACGATTTTTGAAAATAAAACTGCGTTTTCGACGCGCCACGCGCAAAACGGAAAATGACGAAATCGGCAAAAATCAACTTTTTCACTAAAACTGCGATAACTTTAAAATTTCAGCGATGACCTATACATGTCTGGGTACCAAAATTTTCGTAATTGAGAGACGCAACTTTTGGTACCATAACATCTATAGGTCATCGCTGAAATTTTAAAGTTATCGCAGTTTTAGTGGAAAAAGTTGATTTTTGCCGATTTCGTCATTTTCCGTTTTTGCGCGTGGCGCGTCGAAAAACGCAGTTTTTCAAAAATCATATCTCGAAACGTACGGTTCGACATCGCCAATTTTTGATATGTTATGTGAAATTTCCGAGGAATCCGATAAAAATATTTTCAGACATAGGCTCTTTGGTCCAGACACGGTCAAAACGCCATTTTAAGTTTTCATACGACTTTTTCAATAGTTAAGCTAGATTTTTGGAACTTTTTACTATTTTTCCCAAATAGCCAAACTCATCACCTTTCTTTTGCGTCTAAGACAGCTAAAATCGGATGAAATGGCGCGGAGATATGATTTTTAGAAAAAAGTGTCTACCTGTATTGCGCAATTGAAGACTTTAAATGGCCGTATCTCAAAACAGCCCTATTTATTTTTTAAATTTGGACTCACCATCGTATTCCCCGTCCAATTTTACATAAGAATCACTTATTGATAGAAAGGAATATGTTTCGTTCCAAAGATATTGAATTTTAAATTTTTGAGTATTTGAGATAACCTAAATTAGCCGCATATGCTAGAAGCACTCAGTCGTGCTGATCAATAATTACTACCTGGTGTTCTGTAAGATGAATTATTTTCATAATTTTATACGATTTTGAGATAATAAATACCTTGAACAATCTATTGGGTAATTTTTAATGCACTGTTTTTCCTGATTACAGTGTCATCGTACCATATTAAGTAAAATTTGAACTTTTAATATTTATTTGCAAATGCTACAACGTTTTTACAATATATTTTTAAAAAAATTATCATTTTTCTATTGTTTTCATATTTTTCCTAATTCTTCATTCCTTCCCACTTAATCAAATTATTTTCTTTATTTGAAGCGAGAACAAGTGTAGAGCTGGCTGTAGTAGATGAAATAATTCTCATGTGTTCTAGAACTTTTGCCATGTGCGGTTGCGAAATAGTGCCATTCAGCAAAAACCCCAAAATCTGCCTTACGGTTTGAAAGATTGATTATATTAATCCGATTTTAATGTTGTGAGCCAGTTTCATCTGAATAATTGATGATTTTTTTTCAATTCTGATACATTTAATTTCAAAAACAAAACCATATACTTCTAATACATGTGGACAGCAGCTGTATCGTCTTCCAAGATTTCGAAATGGTTGACAAAAAAAAAGATTATTGTTCGGACGGTGTCGAAATCAACACCACTGAAGTTGATCTTAATCAGATAATAAATCAGATTAATCTTTGTGATTTTCTAACATTTTTCAGTTTTATACTTTCCCGAAATCCTCCTCCTTAACGAGAGTTTTATTCATGTTGATTCATCATTTTTAACACGATAATGTATCGTAAACTTTTTCTACATTTTACTTACAAGATCAATTGCAATTTCATGCTAGCACTGTGGGAATTCCATTCTGCCCTGTATTGCGTGTCGTTCTTGCTCTGTCCTGTGGGCTAGCACACAAGTTCACCGTATACTATTTTTTTTCAATTTAAGATTATACAGCTTTTTCCTACAGTGGTGTACATTCATTTTTTGTCCAATTTGCTAATGATTATTTGGGATGAAATCTTATTTCAATAAATAACCAGGTAGCAGTTATTGATCAGCGCGCCAGAGTGCTTCTAGCAGATGCGGCAAATAAACCAAAACAGGTATTGCGCGTATTCCCGAAAAAGACACGCGGCATACCATCCTCGAAACGACGCGCCGCACTTTCGACAAATGCGCGCTGTCAAATCCCATACTGTGCGTTTTGTTTTTGTTGATCTTCTTCTTCGAATTGCATGGCATTGTTGCCGGAAATGTTCTTTATTGCACCAAAAGTGTAGAAAATCGTTGGCAACAGTGTCGGCGGCACATTCTGAAAAGCCGCGCGGCGTGTACCTTCGAAAGAAACGGACAATAATCTCAAATACTAAAAACATTCAAATTCGATATCTCTGGAACGAAACATATTCCTTTCTGTCGATAAGTGATTCTTATGTAAAATCGGACGAGGAATACGATGGTGAGGTCAAATCAAAAAAATAAATAGGGCTGTTTTGAGATACGGCGATTAAAAGTTTTCAATTGCGCAATACAGGTAGAAACAATATTTTAATCTAAATTTTGATCACGGAAATGGATTTTACGTCCAATTTCCTTCAAAATTGAATATAAGACTGGCCGTCTAAGATGTGTGGTTCCTGAGTTATCGTCGTTTGAAGATAGGGGTTTCGCTCGAAAATCGCCAAAAAGTCGATTTTTTGGGAGGGTACAAAAATGGAGGGGGTGGTCCGATTTGGATGAAATTCGGGATTTTTGCATGTTTTGATAGTCTCAACAGCTCTGCCAAATTTGAGTAGAATCGGAGATGGTAATTTTCAAATTTGCATTTTTTCTTGCACATTTCAGGTGGAATGACCCATATACAAATGTCATTCTATCAGTGCTGCGAGTTGATTTTATTTTGGGGGAAAACCAATTCACCGTGACTTTGGCGGATCACGGTGATTTCACGGGATTCACGGTGGGGAAACTTTTTGAATAAAATTTTCCACCGAGTCCCGGTCACGGAAATTTCTAGCAGAGTTGGCTCTGTTAGAATCCTGCTAGAATGATTCTAGCAGGCCTGTTAGATTTCTGTTAGAATTTTGCTAGAACATTCTGACAGAATGAAATCTGTTAGAATCAGGGCTGTGGAGTCGGGTATTTTTTGGAACCTGGAGTCGGAGTCGGAGTTGGAGTCGTCAAAACTCGAACAGCTGGAGTCGGAGTCAGAGTCGGAGTCAGAGTCGGAGCCGAACAAATCTGTTAACCTAGAGTCAGAGTCATCTTGAATACAACAAAAAATATTTTTTTATTTCAGTATTTGCTATAAAACAGCCTTATTTACAAAACATCTTATATTTTTAATTGTTTTCACTATCGCATGCTCATTGAAACATGCTGATGAAAAAATTAGAAAAATCGTTGAAAGTTGAAAACCAAAAGTGTCTCATTAATGACTACTCTACCCTACACGGAAAAAAATTGAGTATTTTTTTATTAATTTTTTTTAACAAAGACTCAATTTCCCAAATTAAGTATTTTTTGATTTTCGAGATGTTTTGATATATTTTAGAGAATAAAAATCCGCAGCCATATTTTGAGCCATAGAGAAGTATGGTCAACAAATCTGCCGCCGAGTTATGATTTTTTTTTAAACAGTGATTTTTTAAAAAAATCGAAAATTTCATTAAAAACTAAATTTGACCTAATTTTTTTAATGTAAAATTGAATTTGCAATCGAAAAGTACTAAACAGATTTTTTATAAAGAGCTCCGTTTTCAAGATATAGCCACCGAAAGTTAGATTTTAGCGAAATATTTGCAGTCTTTCAATTTTTAAAAATAGTGACCATGAGTGGCCATTTCTAAAAATATTTTTTTGAAATGTTCAGAAAATTTTCTATAAAATTTTCTAAGAAACATTAAAAATTGGACCTCTGGTTGCTGAGATACAGCGGCTTAAAGTAAAAGAAACAGGAAAATTGAAGTTTTTTAAGCATTACCCAAAAAACCCACAATTTTCTTATGTCGATATCTCAGCAACTAATGGTTCGATTTTCAATGTTAATACATGAAACATTCGTAACAAAATATTTTCAGAATTGCCCTCTTTCTAAGAAAGTCAATTACTTAAATTACTTCAAAAGTTCAACGCCACAGATTTTTATTTATTCCCTGCAAAATACATTTTTGATCGATTACAATACTTGCTACTTCTTGGGAGCATTTTGCGAACAATCAATTGGTTCCACTTTGACAGTTCTGAATTAGGTTTACGCCGACTCGATTTGGAGGTTAAGGCTAGTATGGAGATCGGAAAGAAAGGGGTCAAGAAACAGCTTTACGAACAGCAGAACAAAGGAGAGGGAGCGTTTTCTTTGGGCTTTTCTTCACCCTATCTGGCTTGCTTTCGCTGCTGCTCATTTAAAAATTTTCTTGACTGGTTCCTTCCGATGTGCATACATCGCTTTAAGGCTGATACGCAGATGGGAAGGAACGCAAAACTCCATACAAAAAACGCCCAAGAAACGGTCAAGGAAAGGGTCACGAAAAGATTTTTCTTAAGCGGTACGCAACTGAAAAGTAACAGAAACGGAAAAATTGCGTTTGACGTTTCTTCGCGCGGTGCTTTTTTTGTAATATGTTTTGATGAAAAAATCAAAGAATTGTAATTTTTCTTTTTGAATGCGACTGATAATTACAAACGTTTTAATAATTTTGTATTGGAGATAATAATATTTAAAATTCCCGCCGAATCTCAAAAAGCAGAATATTGAAACTAAAAGGACAGATTTAGTTTTTCGGTCGAAATGGAGTAAAAAAAGAAGCTGTCTTTATAGATGTCGGCCATCGTGTCACCAACAATTGCTAGTACCAACCAGCTACCTCTGGATTATGAGTCCCCTGCACTGTCCGATTTATCCACACTCGCGGGATCAAAATGAAGTAAATCAGAGTGAAATTAAACTTGACAATAATCATACAAATATCTATGTTCTTACTGAAAATACAATAATAATCTGAAATTTTGAAATTCAACCAAACAACAAATTCAAAAATGTGAAAAAAACAAACATTTCAGAAATTTTAAATAACATTTTTTTTTAATAAAGAAAATTTCAACAAAAATCTGAAATTTGGAAAATCAAAATTAAAAATATGCAGAATTGAATAATATTTTTAATTTTTAACGTTTTTATAAGTTCCATAGATCAAAAACGTTAAAATTCGAAACGAATGTACAAATCGAAATTCCAAAAGTTTTAAAAATCGGAAATATAGAAATTCGTAAAATATATATATTTTACGAAAACCTCGAAATTATAACAATCAAAAACTCTATTTCTTCCAAAATTAAAAAATGAAAATTTAAGAATAAAGAAATTTAAAAAAAATAAGAAATTTTAAAAATTCAAGAATTAAAAAATTTAAGAATTTAAGAATTTGAGAATTTAAGAATTTAAGAATTTAAGAATTAAGCATTTTAAGAATTTAAGAATTATTTCCAGAAAAAAATTAAACATTTGTAACAGCCTTATTTTATAATTTCAAAATTTTTTAACTTCCTAATTTCCTAGTTTCCGAATATCCTAATTTCCTTATTTCCTAATTTCCATACCTACTTCCAAATTTCCTGATTTCTTAATTTCCTAACTTCCTAAACTCCTAATTTCCTAGTTTCCTAATTTCCTAACTTCCTACTTTCCTGATTTTCTAATTTCCTAACTTCTTAATTTCCTAACTTGCACACTTCCTAATATTCTAATTTCCTAAGTTCCTAATTTCCTAATTTCCCAATTTCCTAACTTCCTAACTTCCTAATTTCCTAGTTTCCTAACTTCCTAATTTCCTAACATATTATTTTCCTAATTTCACGATTTTCTAATTTCTGAATTTCCTATTTTCCTTATTTCATAATTTCCTAATTTCCTAGCTTCCTAATTTCCTAACATATTAATTTCATAATTTCTTAACTTCCTAACTTCCTAAACTCCTAATTTCCTAGTTTCCTAATTTCCTAATTTCCTAACTTCCTAATTTCCTTATTTCCTAACTTCCTAACTTCCTAATTTCCTAACTTCCTTATTTCCTAACTTCCTAATTTCCTAGTTTCCTGATATCCTAATTTCCCAATTTCCTAACATTCTATTTTCCTAACTTCCTAATTTCCTAGTTTCCTAATATCCTAATTTAATTTCCTAACTTCCTAATTTCCCAGTCTCCTAATTTTAAAAATTTCCTTATTTCCTAATTTCCTCATTTCCTAATATTCTAACTTCCTAACTTCCTAACATCCTAATTTCCTTACATATTAATTTTAAAATTTCTTAATTTTCTTGTTTCATAATTTCCTAATTTTCTTTTTTTCTTTATTTTACTTATTTGCTAATATCATAATTTCCAAATTTCCTAATTCCCTTGTTTCCTAATTTCCTAATTTTTTAATTTCCTTAATTCATAATTACATAGTTTTTTAATTTCCTTATTTCATAATTACATAGTTTTTTAATTTCCTTATTTCATAATTACAAATTTTTTTAGTTTCAGTTTTTATTGTTTTAGAATTTAAGAATTTCTAAATTTGCTTTTATTTATTGATTTCTTAATTTTGTTTATAATTGTTGTTAAAAGTTTTTGAATAAACATTTTTAATCTATTTAATTTTAAGTTTTGAATATTTTTAATCTTTTTATTTTTTCCTCGAAAGAACCTCGAGCGCGCACACCGTCAATCGCGCTCATACCGAACTGTCAACTTTTCTTGGGGGGGTCACGAAAAGAACACGCAACATTTCTTGACCGCGTTCCTTCCGATCAGCATACCGTACTTCAGGAAGGAGTGCACTGTTTACATGGACTTAGCACAGTTCGATACGGTCGTCGATTTTGTTCGAGGAAATTCGTCGACAATCGACGAAGACCGTGTAAACAGTGCACACGAGCTGTCAAATGACATCACGGCGTAAAACCTAATTGAGGCCGCTTTGCGAACCACTATTCTGCACCAAGATTTGGTCCTATTCCGTCAAATAGCTGATACATAAGCTAATTATTGGGCAAAAATTACGATAGATACTTACTTAACCTCTGGAAGTCGCTTGTTTTGGCGTTTCTTACAAGTGTCCTTTCAAAGTTTGTACAAGGTACGCGACTGCCGGTGGGTTAAGTTACTTTCTTTCTTACTTTTATGCTATTTATAGCTCAATTTCAGTTGAATGTCAAAGTGCTGATGAGACTGTATTAGGTCCCAGGAAGTGCGTACTTTCCCCTTCTACATTAATTTTTATTTTATAATTTCAATTTCAGGTTCCAAGAACAATTGCCCCTAAAGCTCCGAGCTTTGCACTCAACTGTAACGATATGTGTAAGTACTAGCCTGTTTCTTTATTTTTTGTATTAGTTGAATAATTCAGTATGGATGGGTCATTCCATCTGAAGTGTGCAAGAAAAAATGCAAATTTGAAAATTACCATCTCCGATTCTGCTCAAATTTAGCAGAGCTGTTGAGACTATCAAAACATGCAAAAATTCCGAATTTCATCCAAATCGGACCACCCCCTCCTGTTATGTACCCTCCCAAAAATCTTCTTTTGGCGATTTTTGTACGAAACCCCTATCTTCAAACGACGATAACTCAGGAACCACAATCCTTAGTGGGCCAGTCTTATATTCAATTTTAAAGGAAATTGGACGTAGAATCCATTTCCGTGATCAAAATTTAGATTAAAATATTTTTCTACCTGTATTGCGCAATTGAAAACTTTTAATCGCCGTATCTCAACACAGCCCTATTTTTTTTTAATTCGATCTCACAATCGTATTTCCCAGGCAATTTTACATAAGAATCACTTATCGACAGAAAGGAATATGTTTCGTTCCAGAGATATCGAACTTTAAAGTTTTGAGTATTTGAGATTATCTACATCAGCTACACTCGCCGCATCTGCTAGAAGCACTCGGGCGCGCCTATCAATAACTGCTA